>NC_063199.1:5056661-5114161 GCF_017589495.1 Alosa alosa
ATTCACATTCCCTGGTGATGTGTGTGTGTGTGTGTGTGTGTGTGTGTGTGTGTGTGTGTGTGTAATGTCCTTATTATAATATGATTGAATATACATATATTTTGAAACATCCATTTACATTTTACAAATTTAAATTTTCAGTTTGCGAACAATTTTGGGTATTGGGCTAGCTATGGTGCTTTTAGGACAAATCTATGCAGTCTGTGTATTATGTAAATAGTGACACAGAAACCATAGACACACACACATACACACACATACACACACACACACACACACACACATACATACACAAACAATGTAGGCCGAGTCCATCCTTCAGCAGAACTGAGGCAGAGCAGCCCAGTGTCCCCTCATCAATCATTACTCAGCGAGTTGGTCAATGTATCTCTCCCTCTGCATTAACGTAATGGACAGCCAATGGTGTGGCTGTGTGAAATTAAAGCCAATTTTCGTAGATGACTTGAAGATGGAGGCGGAAAGAAAGAATAAAGTCTTACCCAGTCTATCAAGGGATGATGGTCTAATTCAACAACAAAACAAAAAAAAACTATTACACTCCTGTTTTTTTTTTTCCTACATAAAATTACCATTGCCCTATAAGAGATGGGTAGAGGAAAAGTGGGGACACTGACTCCTGGAGTATTCAGTAGGTTTGTTGTGATCACTTTAATTTAGTTGTATCAGCCAAAGGGGCCTTGGGTTACAGGGCCCAGTGATCCGTATCCTCTTCGGTCCTTCCCAGGTCAGCATCCTATTACCCTGCCCTAGACGGAGCAAGAGTGCATTTTCAGAGTATTATGCTGCAGCCTCTGGAATGGTCTGTGCCTCCAAAATAAAGATGCCTCTTTGGTGAAAGCCTTTCTCTCTCTCTCTCTCTCTCTCTCTCTCTCTCTCTCTCTCTCTCTCTCTCTCTTCCTCTCTATCACTCACTCACTTCCTCACTCACCCCCAACCCCTCCCTTCACCCCTGTGTCCCACACCATCCGCTACCCCACCACGGACCCCCATCCATCCCACCCTCCCACCCTCCCTCCAGCCCTCAAGCCTGCCTCCCTCTCTCTCTCTCTCCCGCTGCAGTCTCTCCTGCCAGCTCCCACGGTTCGTCTTTGGAAATGATCCGTCCCTGAGCGTGCAGCGGAGCCACTCCATGTTCACATCCCCCAAGGGGGCTTCCTGCCTGCCCACTACCCCTGCTTTCCTTTGTCAGCCAAATGGATACCAATTAAATCAACTGTTCTCCAATTAGGATTTGGAAGAATCTATCTTGTTCAGTGTTCGAAATCCCAGGGCCTGACTCCTATCTCTCTCTCCCTCTCTCTCTCTCTCTCTCTCTCTCTCCATCTCTCATTCTCTCCCTCTCTCTCTCTCTCTTTGCTGCTCTCTTTCTTTCTCTTACTAGTGTTCCTGGAATCAGTTACCGAGAAAGAGAGAGTAGTTATTTCCTGCAATACGATACCCCTGGGTCCTTTCCTTCTGTCTGTTTGCACAATATGTTAATAGAGTGTTTTGCTAAACATTAGCTGATATTGTATATTGAAGGCATTTTATACACTGGCGTTTTGCACTGTAAAATGACTTTTCCTGACCCTAACTTAATCATGGTTTAGACGCATTAACCAATTTGTAAAACTAATGGTCATGATCTGACACTAAAAAAAACTCTAATGCACATGTTTACATAAATCCTACTACCTTAAACATCGTTTTCTTGCAGAACAATTTGCTTAGCACTGCACATTAGTAAAACTGGTAATAGACCAAAATAACAAGAACAATAAAATAGTGAAAATAAACTGTATGAGTAATTGAAATGGCTAAATATTGACTCTTGTTAAACATCCATAAATAAACTCACAAGTGCAGAAATGGAGACCCTTTTCATGATTAATAAAAAAGAAAGATTTTTTTTGTGGGGGCTACCTTTTTTTGAAGACATAGCTATCGAAGTGCTTGGATGTGAGCCACGTCATTATTGCCTATTAGTCGTGTTCAGAAAGTATGCCCCCATTGTGTTCCTTATGACTGGGCAACACCCCCTCCCGCCACTCGAAATCACATCCAGCTAAACAAACCACCCAGTCGAGCTTCCTGTGGTGCGCTGATTCAAATCCCAGGGCCCAGGCAGGCGAGCAGAGGAGAGGAGAGGCCTCTCCAGTTCTGTTGGGCCTACTCCTCTAGCCCTTCCATGGCCACAGTCATGGCTCTCCCAGTGCTGTCAACACTGCTGCTGTGTCTGCTGTTGTGGGCTGTTGCTGCTGCCCACTCTTTTCCCCTTGTAGATTAATGAAGATTCCTTCACTGTTTTGTAAACTTGTCAAAACAGCGCACAGGTTTTAACGCTTCGCATGCCCCGGTTTACATTAGACCCCCCCCTTTGCCACCCCCACCCCCTCCTTTTTTGTCTGCTCTCTGCGCTATGATATCGTGTAGGAAGCATAGGCCCCTGGCTGTTACCGTACGACATCCATCTCACGGAAGTGTGCCTGCAGGCTTTGTGTTAATAACGCTGTTTAACAAACACCATTCCTGCTGCAGTAACAGAGCACTGAAGTGTCGCCTCGGTTTAGTGTGGAAGCTGACAAATTTTGATATTTATCTCAGAGGAGTAATTCACGATCCAATACACAAGGTTTACATATCAGTTTGGTGGTAAGAGGTGCGGTTAAAGAGAGAGCAGCAGGTGGTCCTGCAGAATAGAAGACACTCCATAACATCAACAGAGAGAGAGAGAGAGAGAGAGAGAGAGAGAGGGGGCATAATGTCATCTACAAGAGCTGCTTATATGTAATGCAATAACACTGTCATTTTAAGAATAACAGATCTGTACGCTGGCCTGGTTAATTCAGTTGTATCATATTTTGACCTTCTCAATTCTCATTTCTGCACATTGGCATTCTAGGGAATTAATAAAGGGCAGCAACGAGAGGTTGTAGTTTTAGCTGAAATCAATAGCATCATTTTCAGATCTAGACGCATTTTAATACCTTGCATTCAATTTAGACTCTGCCTCAACATGGAAGAGTATTATAGAGAAAATAATTATCGGAAGAACTATTCAACTATGCTAGACATATATTTTACCTTGAATAGTTTAACAAGAGATACAAAATTCATCATAAACCATGCGGTTGTGTGAATTTGTAACAAAAGTGAATTTGAAAAAAAAGTCAGACAGCACTCCTAAATCCCTGCACTCCTTCTCAGAAACCGAAAGAAACAGAAATGACAGCCTAATATTGTCAGACATTCCATCTCATTCAGTGCCCAGGACAATGTGCTAATACAGTTGCTTAGATGTTGATCTCTGTTCAGAGCCTTGATGGCCCCCTACCTTTGGTTTGTCATACGCCTTCACGATTAGAATGGAGCCAGATTGTGTGCCCACAATAAAGGACCTTTTAAGTCCATTATGGAACAAAGATGGTTAGTGACATTGTGCAACAAGAGATTGACCTCCGGTGATCTTGCTCTTCTTGGATCAGGGTTCCTAGGCTTTTTTTCTGGGGATGGGGGGTGGGGGGGCGCCAGGATGTGAAGAGGCAGTGTGGGAGGGAACATGGGAACTAGATCTCCCATGTTTCCAGCTGCTCCCTCTCTCCCGCTCCCGTGACGTGACCGCGGCTTCTCAGCGATGTCGGGACATGGGCCTCGACGCGCCCGTCAGAACAAGGAGGCAGCGTGAGGGAATGTCAAAATATCCAGCCCCTGATTTACCACTCAAATGTTTTTCTTTTTTTTCTTTTTCCTTTTTTTTCTCGCAGAGGTTTATGATTCTAGAAATAAACGCTAAAAGCATCGCCGTTAAATGTCCCCTTCCATTTCACAATATTTGTCGTCCTAGAGCAAAGATGAGAACATTAAGACAATGACACCATAAATCTAGATGTACAAAAAATAAGGTTATGTAAAGATTGCAGTGCTAATATTAGACCGCAAAAAGAAAATATATGTATTTCAGCCTGAAAAACTTGACTCTATGCCTATTTCAAGTCACCTCAGCGTGTGGCCTCATGAATAATAGGTCTCTGCACGTCTGTCAATCCATACAGACTATAAATCAATCATTTGATTGAGTCTTTCGGCAGGCTCGCTGTCACACAGCACTGGGGATGTCTGGGGTATAATCATTACAGATCAAGAGATATTTTAGGCCAACCAAAATAACATCTGTCTCTAGACATCCATGAACTCTGCGAGCCCTCAAAAAGCCCTGTACCTCACAGCTGAACTCCGAAACTCTCCAGTCAGGAAACGATCTGATTGTGAATTTAATGAACCCCAAAGTACAGCCGTTGTTATTCCAGCTGTATTTTGAGGCAGGTCCTGAAGTGTATAAACACTAAAAATAAATATTCACCGGTAGTGTAAAAGCAGGGTAAATATAGACTGATTGATCCGTTGAACAGCACTAAATGCCTACATAAATGGTTCATGTTGTTTCATTTTATTGTTTGAAAACAGGATATAGTGAGTTTATTCTGTTTTTTATAATATTGCTTGATGTGAAAAGAAACATTGTTTGCTAATTTAACGAGTGCTAAGTGTCTATTTTAATGTCCCCTCTTCATCACATTTTATGGCTACTCTTTTTTTTGACCTCCGCCACACACAGCTGATGTCCCCGTTTTATGTAAGACAAATAAATGAACAATCACTGTATTTTCCACTGAGTAATTCCAAAGAGAGAGAAAAAAGAAAACAATTAAAAAGCCCTTCTTCTTCCAAACCAGACGATTCCCACGCATTTTTTGGCAAGAGAACCCCTCTGACAGTCTCCAGAGGGCTCGCTTCTTTTCCAGTCCGCGAGGAACTTGTCAGGAAAAGATCTACATTTCCCAGAGTGGAGTGTGGGCGAGAGAGAGAGGAGCAACACAAAAAGACAGGACCAGCAGGGTGAGTGCATGTTGGGGGTGGGGATGGGGATGGGGGTAGGACAGATAGAGAGAGAGTTCATAGAAAAAAGACGCTAAGAGATGGTGAGATGGGAAGAAAAAAATGAGAGATTGGCGATATCTTGATATGTGTGAGGCAGCCTTGAGCCTGTCAGGCCTTGAAAGGAGAAGTCAGGTTTGGGCCGGCTGAAAAGAAAGGGGGGAATATGGAGGCCACAAGTCTGTCAGGACCGTCATCAGCGCACTTTGTCTCGGGCCCTTTTCGGGAGACAAAATAGCCTGTATTAGTGCAAAGAATGAACAGTGACCTGAGCTCCCCCCTCCACACCCCTCCAATAATCAAGCCTTTGTTCTTGACGTGCATAAGGACCAGGGGAGCAGAAGTGCATAGCTAATCAGTTTAACCCTCCCAGATACCCGCTTGACTTTTGACAGTTTCACATGATCTGTGGCTGACAGCAGTGCCAGGGCTTCTGTGCAGAGCACCATAGCCTGCAGTACAGCAGGGCCAAAAAGCCCCGACCCCGCTGCCACACTGACCTGCCAGGTGACACCGGTGCCCGAGGGCTGGCTCAGGGCTCGCACACAATAGCCGTCTTTTGGACAGCTCCTTAAAGGCCCTTGAGCAGGCAGTTGTATCTCCCGAGATGATATTATCTTTATTCTAATGAAGTGGGAGGAGGGTTTTTTTTTTTTTTACATCTTTTGTTTTTTCATCCAGGCTGAGTTTTTGACAGTTTGACCTGTTCGGGATGGGCTAGGTCAGTGGCAGCTTCACCAGGGTCAGGGAAAGTGACAAGAATGTCAAAACTGATTTTGGCAGATGGACAAGCAACAGGTTTGGCTTTTCGGTGTTTTATTCTGTTTTCAGACGGCATAATGAAATGAGACAAATGTGGGTTTGCCGGCAGCTGAGAGCTAAACTGTGCTTTTTGCAAATGAAAAGAAGAAATAGAATTGCAATTAAGGGGCCATTACTTGCCACCAGTGGTTCACACGTTTAGCATCGGTATAAATTTAGTTTATCCACCTTTATTTTCACTTCAGCAGTCACGTCAAGTTTAATTATAATTGTATGCACAAGACACAAAAACAGGACATAAAGATAGGATTTCTAATTTGCAAGGCCAATCAGCAAACTTAAAATGTTTTCTCTCAAACAAAATTTAGGTTTTAACAAATTAAGGTTAAACTGAGCCATTTTCATGTTTGACCATTCCACAGTTAGTAATCGTATACTATATCCACATAGCACTGCTATAAAATATTGGCTTGCAAGAACAAAACTTTGCTTAAATTACAGACATGCCTGGAAAAAAAACATGTTCAGGGAATTATCTTCACTAGGTTTGGTGTCTTCTTCTATAAGCCTATTTTTCCCACAGTGTAATCTGCCTAGTGAAGCCACTGAAATTAAATGGTGAAATTGTGCCACCCCTAAGCCCTCTCTCTCTCTCTCTCTCTCTGGCCACCAGTGCACGGCCTGTCGGTGGTCTCCAGCCACCAAAGGCCAGAGCCCTTCAGTTTGTCTTTATTAGGCAACAAGCAGCTTTAATCAACACTGGAGGAGTCCCATGCCTTCCTCTCCTCTAATGCGCCATTAAGGTCCATTCAGAGTGACTGAACAGTTGTCACACAAAGTGGAGAAGCATTGAGTAATCAATGGTAGTTAAGAACTGTAATTTATCACCTTGCCACGGCCAGGGGCTCAGCGGCACCAGGCCTCCCCTGCCTCAGGGTGACAGCAGAGGCTGGTGGGGGTGGGGGGGTTGAGGGGTATAGGTGCCGTGGCCATGGTGTTGCCGCAGGTCGGGCCACAATTACTCTTCATCTAAGGTGCCGTGCACACCGACTGACACAGGCACAGTTCAATTGCGGCATTATCTGGGTATATCAATAATGTGGAATTAAAAGCGATTGATTTTTGCATGGGTGTTTTTCTTTGCCTTCTCTTTTCCTCTTGTTGAATAGTTTCTTATTACTGAGGAAAAGAGGAGAAAAATATATAGGAGATTCTCACTCTTTTGAGCAGGATCAAGTAAGTTGTTTTTTTTTTTTTTTTGTACAGTATTTCTACAATTGAGTCTACATTTAAAGCATGTAAATATTCACTGTAAAGTGAATACACATCTAGTTCTCCCTCTAGTGTTTGAGTACTGTAGTCTTTCTACTTGTCCTGCTTCTTATTAAAAAAGGGGGGGGGCTTAGTCACATTGTGCCCACTACGTCACCCAGCAAGGAGAGGAGCAGGCACACACAGTCCTCTGCACACTTACTGTCTCAAATACAGATGTAAATAGAAATAGAATGAGAGTGTGCCATTCCAAATGTTCACATGCCATATTGAGGCAAAAAATATAAAATGTCAGGTTGTGGCAGGTAAAAATGTGAAAAAAATATATTTTTATATAGAAAACAGCTAAATCTACACAACCTCAAAACAGCTGTCAACGAGACAGCCTTGGCACAACAAAACTGATGCAGAAAATGTTATCAGAGATGGAGGAGGGAGAGAGAAAGAGAAAGAGAGGAACCTCTAGGCTCCAAGGACTGATATTTCAGGGATAAGTGAGGCCATGGAGAATGTCACACTCTGCACAGCCTGGGAGACTGAAAAAAAAAAACAGTAAGCAAAGTAAAGAGGCCTACTGGAAATTGCCATGGTAACACACTAAAAGATTTTGTTGACATGTTTTTAACCTTGCTGATACTGATGTAATTAAGGCAGCATCTCACATTAGCCCACAAAAAGTTTTGCGTGTCTGTTTTCTTTGGGGGTTTTAATGTATTTTATTTTTCCTCTCAAAAAAGGTATTCTCTCGTGTATTTCTTGTAGTGAAGTGCTGTTAGTCTGTGGTATTTTGTAAAAGGCTTATCTTTGTGGGCTACCTCTCTTAAAAGCTGTCTCTTTTATTTAGCTATTTATATATATAATATATATATATATATATATATATATATATGTACATATATATATCCACATATATATATCCACCAGACGCCATCTGTCATAAACATCCACTCAATGCCAACGTGATACTTTACAGATAGACAGGGATGGTCCCTGCAGTTCAGAATTGCACGCTTGAAAATTGCTGGAATGTACCGAAGTACTATTAGCTATAATAAGAAGTGATTTGTTGGTCAAACGCAAAGGTTGAACTCTGTGCATAGGGGATGTGGAGGTGAGGCTTGTAAGTCCGCTGTGTGTTGCCAACTGTATAAATTGCATTAAGAAAAGGAGGTCAGCTGTGGAGCACTGGATAAAAGACTTAATTTTAGTTTGATTGTGTCCTTCCCCTCTGTTTGTGTCTCGTCTCTTAATTTAGATTAAAAATATGTCATCGGGCAAATAACACAAGGGGGCCTAATCGGGAAGCTGCATGGTCAGACTGAGAGCAAAGAGAGAGTGGAGACAGAGAGAGAGAGAGAGAGAGAGAGAGAGAGAGAGAAAGGGTGAGAGGGGGTGAGAGGGAAAAAAATGATGCCACGCAATTGCCCACAAATCACAGTGCACATGAACAGTCCAAACAGCCATGGAGGGGAGGTGGGGCAGGGGGTGAGAGAAAAAAAAGTTGAAAGGGGCCAAAAAAAAAAAAAGAATAAGAAAAATTTCAATTTCAGGAGCATTATTATTTTCATTAATCATAGCAGCGCCGTCACCTCTCTCCTTATGCCTTAGCTGGAGATCTATTATACGGTCCATTTAGCTCCCACCATATTACCTCATATGTTTTCCTGGTCCACCAAATAAGACTTAAGAGATAAAACAATTTACTGTTCATTATGAGGCATGTCACAGGAATCAATCTATTAACCTGCGTTAACTGGGCCGGGTGGGAAGGAGCTCAGGATCCGCGTAGCTGCCGAGGGAAAATGGATATTTATATATTATACGTCCGAGATCATAAAGAGAGGGTGGGCATTTAATACCCTCCCCTCCCTTCCCCTTTTGCCTGCTCTGCCCTCTCGTCTACCCACCGCCCGGTGGATGGCTTTATTTTCCTGGTGGCCAAGGCACCCTCCTCGCCTTCACACAGCCTCTGACCTGTGAAAGATTCTAACAAATTAGCTTCTATTGTGGAGCCAAAGGTGCCATCAATGAGTGGACGCTCGGCTGAGCCTAAAGTATGATGGGAGAAGCGGGCGACAGTGCAGAGAGCCTTGACGTGATTGAATTAACCCTTTGTAGGAAGTGTACTGATAGGGGAGAGGGGGGAGGGAAATAGCTGAGAGGTTTAGGAGCTGCCAGGGCCAGTTTGATGAGAAACAGGTGCCCACCAGTCTTAGGACTCTGCTGAATGTCTATTCACAAACGTAATGATGCTTCTTTTGTTGAATATCTTTTTTTGTTGGGAGAACGAGATCGCTCTCATTCTGTCTATCTCTCTTTCTCTCTCATTCTCTTTCCCTCCTATTTGTCACTCCTCTCTCTCTCTCTCTCTCTCTCTCGGTCTGTCTCACTCACAGTGACACACACACACACACACATCTCTCTCTCTCTCTATCTCTCTCTCTCTCTGTTCACTTGCCCGTTTCCATTACAACATAGAAAAGATATCAAAATGATTGTCCTTTCTTTGTCAATATCTAGGCTGTAAGTTGGGGAAAGGAATTTTTTGTTTGTTTGTTTGTTTTGATCATTTTAGAGTGGTGGTTATTGATTTGTCAACCATTTTGCCATTTTACATCCTATCATCCTGCTTTGTTCAATAAATGCCAACCTACCCAAAACAATGTTGATATAACCCAACTCGACCTTGACATATGGTCTTAGCTATGTATGTGAAGATATGTACGTATATGTGTATTTATATTGGTGCACATTTGTTTTAATTGTGTGTGTGCATGTGTGTTTTAATTGTGTGTATGTGTGTTTACTTTGGTGCACATTCATCCGTGTGTGTGTGTGAGAGAGAGCCCTGTGTGTGTGAGAGAGAGAGAGAGTGAGAGAGAGAGAGAGAGAGAGAGAGAATGTGTGTAGCCCCAATCAGTAGCAGTGTACTCCTCCAGGCCTGAACTTATTGACATATGGGAGTATTGATGAGCCTGAGAGCAGGTTCATATTTGTATGATAATGAATGTTTGAACTGTGTCTATAGGAGGTCACCCAATCACCTGACACCATCAGAAGTGTCTCAATAAGCAGTTTCCTATTAAAAAGGGGAAAGGTGAGAGTGTTTGTCCACTGCACATTAACCTTACAAGCTTGTGTGTTTGAATAATTTATTTCAACCCACGTAATCACTGCTTTTTTGTGAGTTCTTTTATGTTCTCAGTTCACCCATGTCAATTGACACTTGCAGCGCAAAACTCTCACTTCTATATTCTACAAGCTAATGTCTATGGTCGATCGATAGCAATATTAATTGCTTCAGTTCACAGTGGTGTTGCTAATCAGTTGTGACCCTTTAAATGAGTGAAAGCAATAATGTGGTAGTATGTACAAAGGAGATCAAGACAGAGAGAGGAGAAAGGGAGAATGGAGTCAAAAGTGCATCGTGACAAGAAACCAATGTGCTTTTTTTCCCTTTTTTTTGGCAGGGGCGGTTATTGGGGAGGGCTAGTGATTAGTGTTAGAAATAACATCAAACTGGGATTCATTAAAATAATTTTGAAATGGCACTAAACGAGCTGTGTCAGAGAGAGGGCCCTAGGGCATGTCAGTACAACTCCAATCTGTGCCCACCACCCCCTCCGCAACCCCCCCCCATCGCCTGTGCCTCCCCCACCTCCCCATCTGCATATAAACACTGCTCTTTCCACTTCGGCCATGACTGAAAGCCGCCTCAGGTGCCTTCCTGTGATTATATACAGGGGTGTACTCTCGCTCATCAAGATCAATAGGCGATACAATTACATTTTGATCTTTGTTCTCAATCAAAGCATTCGGTCATACATGCTTGTTTATCATTGATCAGAGGAATTGATCTGGGTGATGTTCATACATGTGTAAAAACAAACCAAGTTTGAGATGCATGCTTTGCAGTGCATTTTAATTTGATGAACAGACTATCCTTTTATTTCCTAAGTCAAACAGGAGACACAGTAGAACTGTGTAAAACATGTACAATATAATTAATGTAAACAATCATACATGCAGGAAGATATAAAGAATAATTGAATGCCCTTTAGTGCTATTGAAGATGTACTTACAAATTCCTTCACATTGGGTAATGCAACTTAGGTGAGGGTGTTAACTTGTAGGGTGTACATTTTCATTATGACAGTTAACGTCTATTAACATCTGTCAAGGTCATTGTATCTGTGCAGTCTTAGACTCCTGTTAGCGAGAGCTGTGATCAGTTGTGAAAGCTTTGAGGTGAAACATCATGAGAAAGCGCTTTCATTCAAAGGCACACCAAGCTAACAGTAGCCATTTATAGATGCACTACTTAAAACACAACTTACCTGTCTGGCTCTTTTTTTTCTTCACTTGGACTAAAAATACTGGAACAGTCTGATAATTGACTGATTTGACGTTTAAATTGCTTCAACTGCTTAACAATCAGTCGATCAGTCCCTGTACATTATTAGTGTCTTCACTTGAGACTGCATACCTGGTGTCCCTAGCAAGCAAGTAAAAAATACACTTGTCCATGTGATATTTTTTCTCGTCTCCTCCCGCTTACAAACTCTTTATACCTGCCACTAAGTCACTCTGAAGGCAAATTTCATGCCCTCTAGCCAGTTGCCTGCCATAGATGTGACATCTGTCAGCTGTAGCTTACCACCTATTACCCAGGAATGTCATCAGGGGAACATAGCACGTGGGAGGATTCTGCCTGCTCCCATTTCTCCTTAAACTTCACAGGTTTCCACACTGACAATTAGGAGTTGTTGAAGCTTGATAAAGGGCAGGATTTTCAGTTGTCTCCCAGTCGAAGCAAAACAGCCAGAGGCAAATCCAGTGACAATCTAATTGTGTGATAAAAACGGGTTTTCACCTCCTTGTCATCATCTTTGCAAGTGAAACCACCAACCTTAGCTTTACAATATTAGCCAAGTCTATTGCAGAGTAGAGGATGGATCAAAGTGAGAAAAGAAGCAAGGCTGCACTAAAGTGTAATGATGCCGGCCTCTGTGGAAACATCTTAGCCTTTAAATTGGTTAGTGTGGCTTAGTAATGAGACACATTTAGTGTGGAAGTGCCAAATATCAAATCTAGCTCAGGGTCATTACCTCAAATCAGCACAAGCCATCACAATGGTAAACAAGACATTCATACAAACACCCTCACCCCTAATCCCCTCACCATTATGAGCAAGTAGTTCATAGATGCAGGGATGTGGACAGAAGACATGTTTCAAACTAATTTATAACTCATTTGGTCAAATTTAACAACTCTAATGTGTAGGTTGGTTTCAGATATACAACAGTGCTATTTAAGGTTTATGTGACAGGCTGTCAGCAACATGGCTCATGGGCTTTACACTGTAATATGGGCCACAGCGCTCTCTGCATTATCTCCATGGTAGTCAAAAGCATAATATGCTGTATCTGTCACCTGCCATGAACTAGAAACATGCATGAACTTATAAAATGCACATTTTAGCCTATCACATAAGTAAAGGCTCCCAGTAGGTATATGCTGTATATGACAGAGTCTGTCTGTAGGCTGGTAACACAATGATTCAGTGGCTGTTTTGTGAAATCAGATGTAAGGTGACTTTTAATCTTTAGCAGATCAAATCGCAGACATCATGGAGTGTAATGTCTAGACTTGCCCATCTTAGTGGAGTTCCAGCATTTCTGTAGGTTTGTTTTATCTTGTACTTAAAGTTTTAGGAATTTTAATTAACATGGATGAACAAAATGAAGATCAAACTAGGCGTGGGAACATTTTTTTATGTTCATATTCTTCATTTCCTTTTTTTCTTCTTAACAAGAGATAAAACTTGAGAAGCCAGTTGAAATAAATAATCTTGTTTACTTGAAAAGGTTAAATAAGCAACAGAGCACTAATCCAGTTTGCATGGTGGAATGTTGAAAGAAAATAGCAATATTTCTGCTAAGAGTTCCCACAGCAAGAGGACAGTGCACATTTATTTTTTTGCAGAACTGGGAAGGTCATCTCTTGTGATATTCTTATTTATTAATTTACTGCTGCCATAAATTCATATCTGTAGATGTCTGTTTCAACTTGGGAGGTTGGGTGAAAACACATTCCACAACAGGATAAGAAAGACATTTTTTGGTCTGTCAGTAATTTTATTTTCTTAACCTTGAAATGGAGCACTTGGACAACTCCAGTGTGTGGGTACGTTATAAATCATGTCTGCTGTCCCACACAGACCACACTTAAAATGTCGAGCTCTGTTTGAACCCGGTGTGATCAGTTCATCAGCCAAATACTCATCCAGCTGTAAGTACGCATTGGAACAAAAGCCCTGCTCTTGGTAGGTTCAGGGGAGTAGATTCTATCACCAGGCTCACATTATTTCTCGTTCCTTAGGCCATAGCTCTACGTAACAGTGTCAGATGTCTGTGTTAGTAAGCATCTTGGCCCTGAACTGTCTGTGACTCCGGTATTGCTTGAATGGAAGGCAGGCCACATTGGCAGTCACCCGCGCTGACTGTATGTTTTTTAGCCACCATTACAGTGCGCGGCCGTGCAGAAGAGGGAACCAAATGCAAAGCATAACGATCAAAAGAGTTCAAAGGGCCGAGTGAAGTGCTGTTAAATAAAGAAATATATAAAAACAGATTTTGACGCTGTGCTTTTAAGGTGGCGATAAGGGTTCTCTTGTGACTGGCAAATGTATTCAAACCCATGCTCCTCCAGATTCGAGGGAGAGTGCAGGACTAGAATGGGGAAGAAAATGAGTATGAAATGACCTTTTTGTGCGTCGGCAAATGTTGTGCATAGGTTTGAAGATGAGAGAAGGTGCTCGCCTAATCCCGACTCCTCCGCAATTGGTGTTGCAAATGTCTCCATCTGGGCTAATCTTCTCGGGCTCGCACGGCTTGGGGCCTTCAGAGTTAACCTGACATTTCCAGAAAATTAGCCTTTCAAGTGACCTGAGTGGCTCTCTGTGAATTTCTCGATAAGAGGGACAGATAGCTCCCCTCTTTATTTGTTTATTCAAGCTGACGTCAGGAGGCCCATTCTTTTTCTGCCAATACTGCATTTGTACCACGCATTTACACAGTCAGTTCTCGTCCCTTACTGTGAAATAAAAGGATCGCCTAACTGCATTCAAATCGGCTCCTTCAAATCAGTGAATTAAGTGAGTGCTGCAGTTTGACCATATATAGTAATTTTATTATAAAACCAAGTGTTATTTTTGTTCATTCTTAGCCCTTAAAACTTTTCCTCAATTCTTGGAATTTATGGCTTTTTGTATAATTTGTGCTTAATGTTTATAGTTAATTTGACAGCTAAACATCAACAATGAGCCATTATTATACTTTTATTATTTACATATTTTTATTATACACTTTTTACTATTTTTCTTTTTTTATGAGTTATAGGAGTACATCTTAGTTTACCAGTTACGCTGCACCCCATATATGTGACTAATAGTCTGCTCTCCTTGACTTGTAATGTGGCTAGTTTATAGACACTTGACGGTTGATATGATTCTTGTAATAGCTCAGGGTTGTCAGAGTTATAAAATGTGATATACATATTACTTGTCGAAGGGGGAGCTTCATTTTTTATAATCCCTGATTTTAACCCCCTTTTAAAAATGTAGTTTACATTTACATCCCATATGTTATATATCTGGGATCTAAGACCTTCACGGATGTGGCCCATCACTATGAAGTTGGGGGAGTTGGGGGGGTCTGAGGAGATGAGGCACATGGAAATGGGTTTGGATAGAAAATTAAGTTCAAAGGTCAGGCGGCCCGGTCTGAAGGGTAACAGCAGATGAAATGTGGCTATTTGTTTTAAGCCAAGACTGATTTCATCTGGGCTGGAAAAGGTCAATGTGACATGAAAAAGGGATTCATCTCCATTGGCGCTGGCTGGGCCGCTCGCTCTCGCCCTGCCTGTGTTTACTTACGTATTTACACTTGGGCTGGCTAAAGCACGCCATTATTCACTCTTCCAGCCTCCCTGCTTCCGGCCCCTTGCCTTACAAGTAAACACCTTCTCTTTGTTAGTATTTTTTTGGGGGGGTTCTGTTTTTGTTTTGGTGTTGTTGTCTTGCTTGAGTGTTGGACTTATGGACTTACTTAGGTAACTTAGCTGCACCGAAGGACAAGTCTGTTGTGTTTTAGCTCATTCAGTATAATGAAGGTAAGGAGGCAAGAAAATAAAACATAAATGCCCCAACATCCCTTTCATCCTCATTGGCATTGTGGGGGCACATGTGGGGCTTTTGCTGAATGATATTCAACTATTATTGCAGGCAAACACTATTTAAAATGAGAATGGCAGAGGGCTGTGGACCTGAGCACAGGTTGAGTTTACCCAAGGAAATGCATGTACCTCCCTTCCCCAGGCTGCAGCCACACAAAGGGGAAAACACATAAAGGGGAGGGCATCCCGTGGCCCCTGCATCGCCTGTGGGGGACTGGGGGGGGCAGAGAGGACACCGAGGTCAGAGCATCTTGATTTGTATCTGGCGTCCTGCGGGACAGGCAAATACACCAGGCCAATGCAAGTTACCTGCCCTTTAGCTAGCCTGCTGCACCCAAACAATAAGCCGGGGTACGGCTAGATGAATGAGAGCCGTGCTCACCCCTGAGCAACAGCACTGCCAGGGGAATGGGGAGGAGCAGGTGGGGTGGGGGAGAGACTGCCTTTGAACAGAGACACAGCAAATTCTCCAGAATGTGTTGGAAACGTGTGAATATCCCATATGGGTGTGTGAGTGTGTGTGTTTTTAATAATGATTGGGCATCTTGTTCCGTGGAAATCATATGTTTCTGTCCCCACATTTTGCTTTTGTGGGGGTTTTGTATAAATGGAACGCTTCGTAGCATTTGCCCAAAATAAACGCTGCAGCGTGGATGAAAGACGGCTTAATTTGGGCAATTAATGGATGTGGGGTATACGACACGAAGGGGAAAGTTCCCAAAGCCAGGCAGTAGTGTAAGTAGGACAGGCGGGTAGCAAGACTGATTTAGCACATTAGGCTCCTGGTGGGATGTCCTCTCTGAAATATGCAGCCACACATTTTATCCTGCCTGCTTCAGACACATTAGCAGCCACAGTAATCACGGGCTGTTTTGCATGATGCAGATCACCACCATCTCCTCCCCCCATCACACGCACACACACACACGCACACACACACACACACACACACACACACACACGCACATGGCAGGATACACTCCTGTGCAGGCACACATTTACAAACACTCTCACTTCTCCACCACATCCCTCTAACCTGATGGCGATAAATTTATTGGACACCCGTGTTGGGAAACCGGAGGGGGAGTAATTAACAGCACAGACGGGCAACTTGGTGCAATCACCTTGTAGGGGCTTGGGTGTCCGAGTATGTGGTCCCTTTTATTTTAATTAAAATAACACCGCGAGAACACTTTTCTAAAAGGAACAAAGAAAGGTCGCGTCTCACAAAAGTATACAGTTTACAAAGGTCCTCTTACAGAGGTGGGATAGTGTGTGAGTCACTCTGTTACCACGGTAATAAATAACACTCAAGAACAAGCACTGAGCCAACCAGAAACACCCAAGCTATGCCCTCACCACTTACACTGCAACTCGGCATCAACTATGCATGAAAAAAAGGGCTCAAACTAAAAGTAGCATAAGTGTGTCTTTTCAGCCAGTGAAGGCCCATCGCTAATTTTCCTTATCTATTCATTTGACAGTCATAATAGTTGAAGGCCAGCTATGTTGTTAATAGCAGTCTGCACCCATTCTCTGTGGCTGAGCCTATACTACGTGTAAATTAGTTCACTTTTTGTCCAACCCATAAGTATCTTCCATCAAGCGGGGACCCCTCGGATAATAAAGTGAGACCATTAACCTGACTCCTATTGTCCCGAGCAGATTAATCACATCATAATTGCGTGGCTCACATTAGGTGACCACAGAGGCTCTGTGCGAATCTAATCCAAAGAGAGGGGAAATGGATGTGAGAATGGGCCGTGTGTTTCAATCGAAGAGACGCTCATGAAGTGTAATAAAAACAGCAAATTTATTTCTGTGTCTCCTCTCACACACTGGCCACACACCCCCCCCTCTCTCACACACACACACAGACACTCACACACACACATACACACACCTTATTCTTTAAACAAGGTCATTGCAATCCCAATATAATAGCAGAGGGATAATCAGAGTCCATTGATGAAGTGAAGCCACAATAATGATATTTTATGTTTCTCTTTGCTTTGCCATCTGAGTCATTAGCTTTATGTTGACATCATTCCATCAAGACCTATTGAAAGCTCGCTGGAAAATCAATAGGAATAAGATTACCCAGTTCGGTGAAGGCTAAGAGGTTAGTGGGCAATGTGCAAGGTTCACAGAGCAACACCTTGTATTCGTTTTTTTTTCTTCTCCTGTTCAAAGCCAAACAGCACCAGGAGAGACCTGATACAATGTAAACACAGAAGTGTCAAGGTTTTACATGAAGGATTACATGAGGGGCACTGTCTGTATAGCACTTCTGCCTCACAATTGGAAATTTTGCTGAACTGCTGTAGATTGTTTAAAAAGTACTTAAATATCACACCGTTCTTGGATTATCATGACTCATTATTGGTACTTGTCTTTGTGGTAACTGGAGGCCTTGGCGGTATTTAACATCAGATGTCTCGGCATATGTAACACTGAAGAGGAAAAGCTAAAGGCACCAGAGTGAGAGAGAAAAAGTTTTATTTTTGACTGTAGCTGACATTTCTAGATAGACCTAGGTGGTGATAGTTTTAGAAGGATAACACTCTCTTAACCACTCTGTAATGCTTCAGTATCTCGTGTAGTAATTAAAATGGATGGTTTCAGTATCAGCTTGTGGAATTGGCCAGGCAGTTATAATCACGGTATTTTCCCTCTAAAAATATTGGGATAGGCTGACCTTGTCTTTTTCATTCTCTCTCTCTCTCTCTCTCTACCTCTCCTGTGCACTTGCAGACACACACACACACACACACACACACACACACACACACACACACACACACACAGACTAAAGTACACACAATAAAGTAATCGATTTGGGGAGGAGATCTGCTTATTTCCCATCTCTTGAAGTGCCACTTGAAGTTTCTGTTGGGCCTAACTGCATTAGGGGTCACCGGCGGGACGGCTAATGGTGACCTCTTCATCACTTCATCCCGCGGCCAAGAGTCTTTTCATTAAGTGTTTTTGGTGGTTAGTAATGACTTCAGAGCACCAAATGTAATTACTTTAAATTGTGAAGTGGCAGATCTCTCCTATGTTTCCTCTTATGTGTGCTTGGATTGTGGGAGACTTTTTTTTATTACCCCCATCTCATGTTCCAAAATGGAAGATCCTCAGGAGTGATCACATGCTGTATTTACACCTTTTTAAACACATTAGTGGATGATATTTACCATGAATATGTTACACTTAGCTTTGCTATTGTTCTACATATAGTATTTTCTTAATGAACAATATCACCTGAAAACATGCTTATTTGAAAAGACTGAAGATGTAATTTTCAGAAAATAATACTGCATATTCAGTGTGATGCTTTACAGATCACTGGCCTAGATGAAATGGTCAGTGTTTCTTTATGTTTGCACAAAGGATGGTGTAGCTCTTTGAAAGGTATAACTATAAAAGTAGATATTTGTAGGATGCCGTGTTCATAAAAATTGGAATTGGATGGGTCTTAATATATTGAATGTTCTCACTTTTTGGATTTAAATGATATTGATTTCTTTTGTCATAAATCACTTTTGTTCATTTAAATACCTTACAACTGGGACATCTTTGTACTCCTACAGTAAATACTTTTAATTATCAGTGCGGTCTCTAATGGTTGGTCTGTCTTTTTACAGTATGTGACTGCACAGGCCATGTACCCAGGCATACTGGAGGCCATTTATGTTTTTATGTTCTCCACTGCCTTTTTTTATATGTTGTGTTGTGATGAGTAAGAGAGGAGCTCGCTGATACAGGAAACGCCGTTGGACTTACCTATTTTTGTGTTTAATTGGCCATATTGTCTGTGAAGTTAATTGGTTTCTCAGAGTCCAGGTAGTTACTAAATGTTTGGCAGCATCGGAACCTTGGCACTTTCCCATTAATGACGCGTGAAATGAAATGTTTGATACTGCAAATAAAATCAGTGATATTCAAGGATGTTATGGTAGGTAATGCGTCGAAACAGCCATTTAATGGGTCCTGGAAGATTGGGGTAGTGTCAGCCGTAACCGCCCGGGCTCTCTCTTGACATTGCTAGTTGCTTCTCCATTCCCTTAACGATTGTCTGCTCTGATTGCCCAGACATCCAAAAGCTTAAAAAACTACAGAGACATGCTCTATTAGTAGTCCAATTAGAGTCATTAGCATATTCTACTTCATTCTGCCCCAATGGCTGTATGACAGAAAATGCGGAGCTTCACACGATAAGAAACTACAGCCTGGAATAATGGCCTCTAAGAGATTGTTTAGTCACTTCTGCCATGCTCACCCCTTTCTGGACAGCAAATGGCTGTGTGCAGTGCAGGGTGTGACAGTAAAATTATAAGAATGTGTTTGGACTCTGCCCTGGGGGCTTCAAGGGGCATCCCTCTGCCTGAGCAGAGAACATGATTGGTGCCAGACTGTTTTATTTTGTGTATACCATGCAGCAGTAAGAAAATAAGCGCCAGCAGGTTGTAGATGTTTACTGTATCAGTGTCAGCTGGACTTGGATTGCACTTTAAAAAACATTATGTTAGCTTCTGTTAGCTTTGTTTGTTTGCTTTTATTTAGGTTTTTGTTTTTGAAATATAATAATCAGAGACAGGGGTCTGATACAATACAGTCAGTATGTTTGTATCTTCAATACATTATGAGGTTTCCTTTTAAGGTGTATCACATTCAGAAATATATAGGCTAACCTTTTGGATTCATCAGGGAGATAAGCTCGCTCTCAGTACTAATAAGACATAGTTGCACCATGGAGCAAATAATGATAGCATAATACAGAATTGGTGTTAAATCTTCCTTCAGAAAGGTGCCATTGTACCATACCATACCATATCTTTCCTTCTCCTTTGTTTGCAAGGAAAATGTGAGTTAAGTAATTGTCCGTTTCTTTCCTGTGAAACTTTATTTCATATTAGCTGTTGACAGTTTTGACGTTGATAAATGACGTTGGGAGAGAGGGGCCTTGCACACACATGTGTTTGTGTGGACATGTGTGTGTGTGTGTGTGTGTGCCTGTGAATGTGTGTGTGTGTGTGTGAGAGAAAGAGAGGGAGAGAGAGAGGGAGCGAAAAACAGGGTGACTGACAGCATTTAATGAGAACAGCCCTGTGACAGTGTCAGGTGTGGATGGAAATGAGGGCCTCATTCTACCTCTGCAAAAGGTTACGTCCCTTTTTCTTAACAGCACAGTTAACTGTTGATGATTCGAGCCCACATGACAATCAAATCTGCCTAATTGATTTCCCTCCCCCTGCCAGGTTTTTGATGTGAGATTGGATTTCAGCGCCACATATTTACCTTTTCGAGAAGAATGTCTGTCTGACCTCTAATGAAAAGGATCTGATAGAAGCAGAGACTAAGGTTCTCCCACTCCTCATAATCTTTTTATAGGTCACAATATATAGGGATTGCACATCCACCGTAGCCTCTACAAGCGGTAGCTAGCTGGTATTTTATATAACCAGCACAAAAAGGCTAAACACCAACCATGGTATTTTCATATTCAGCTTTGCATGATTCCCAGTGATTTGGTTGTGACTTAGCATGTCTATTACCCCTAATTCAAGCAGTAATGTAATTATATCAAACATGGGCACTCAATCAAATTATTGTGTTCTGTGGCCACATAAAGCAGCCGCATTAATGCAATTTGCAGGGAGCTGGGACGACTAGAGCCGTATGTATTAACAATACCTAATGGGACTCCCGTTGGTAAATGAATATGCTAACAAGCCGAGGGGTCGCCACTAAATCTAATATCCTTAAGCCGTTTAATTCCAGACCCTCCCCTTATAAATCAATTGACCGTGATAGCTGATGCATCTATCCATTATTAATGAGCGGGATAAATATTTTAGATGATTTCACTGGGAATGCCGGAGCAGGATATATAAGATCTTTGCTCTTTATTATAACTGCATGCCCTCACTTGAAAATGAGCCCAAGGATGCCGTTGCTGCAGTGTGACAAAGCACAACACACACATAAGCAGCCCTGTGAAAAGTTTATATTCAAGCTGGAACTATCTTTTATTGCAAAAAAAGGTCAAATGGCTTACTCGAGATGCCTCACGTTTTAAAACAAAGGGGTATTTCCAAGGATACATTCATCAAGGCTGAGATCTAGTGCAGTTGCGTCCGTAGATTTTAGATAAAATATGTGACTGAAGAGAGACATATTTCACCCCATCATGCCCCTCATTGGAAGGGTTTGAACCTGTGAACTTGGAGCATAAACGATGCCGCAAATTATTATAAAGTGCTAATATCAAGCTACGGCCGGCAGGCCAAGGTTAAGCCTCCGTATTACAACAATGGATCATAGCGTGGATGTTCTTTCAGTCTTATGTGATGGTCTGATGAAGGTTCGGAATAATAGAATGTGTCAATGGGTTGAAGTATGCAATGCTTTGAAATTGAAAGTGCGGACATGTTCCCCCTACACACTCACTCATGACTCATCCCCCTTGATCTGCAATATCAAAACGTGTTATATTCATCTTCAGAGAGGTGGAGAAAAATGCTTGCTTTGCAGAAACTTTTCCCCCCTCTAAATTGGCCATAGAGGTCCATTTTGGACTCTACCTTACTGCAAAGCTCAAGGCTAGCAAAATCACAATGTTAGGTTTATTGTCTAGAACACTGTATATATTCTTACATGTCTACACTTCTTTCTATTTCTGCTTTTTTTTATTATATCTAAACCAAAACTGAATTTGATGCCTTAATACCATTGCACCATAGCACACAAAGCAATCAGCCACGTCTCACTTGTCTTCTAGACAGTGTGTCACTGTGAGTTTGAGAAAGAGACTCGTTTAACCTATGGTAAATCTTCTACGATTGTCACCTAGGCTATTGGCCTCCCATCTTATGCCTATATGGGGCTCTCATATTAAAGGTACAGCAAGGTCTAACATTAATTTGGTTTATGTTTGACAAGAAAGGCCTCCCTTACCTATGAGGGCACGTTGAGAGACCTTTTCATTTTCCAGCCCATGTCAGTCATCCCAGATGGAGTTGCCCCCTGCCTATAAAGAATCAACAAACCATATTTTCATATTATTTATGCCGGCCAAGGCGGCCTCTTGCCTTTCAGGGTCTTGTTTGGTTTTTCATTCTCAGGTTGGAGCAATTCGGAGTATTTCTTGTGCATTGTGAAGGTTTGAAAATAAAGGCATGTTTTTGTTCCCTTTATTTTTAGTAACACTTTAGTTTAGGGTATACTTGTTAACCATTAATACATTACTAATATGTTATGTATTAATGCTCAAAAAGGTCTGTATAATGCATCATTGCACATTTATTATATATATTTTTAAACAACTTCTTATTTTTACTGATTAGGTCATTTATTCTTGGTCAGTCTTAATAAGCAACTACTGTACTTGGTCTTGATCTAAGGTGACTGGTATATTGTATGGATCAAAATAGAGAGCTAAAATACTCCTAATAGACTGTATACTGTATGTGTAATGATGCTTACAGTAATACAGACCTTATTGAGTGCTTATACTTACACATGTTAGTTATGTATTAATGGCTGACATGTGAAATAAAGTATTTCTTTTATTTGTGTGTGGTTTGTGTATGTCCTTTTTTTTTTGTTCCTGCATATCAAAAAATACATAGTAACATGTTTCTGAAGCTCAAATCTTACAACTCAAATGCATATGTGTGTGTGTGTGTGTGTGTATGTGTGTATGATTTCAATAGGAACCATGCTCTCCTGAGTTAAAAAAAAAGATTACATGTCTCCTTTGTTGTATTAACTAGTAAACATGCAAGCGGTGATGCCACAATGAGTCTGTTCTTTGTGATAAATATTCAGTCAGCGATGACTGCCCGTGATAACCGGCGTGTCTGCAGAGGTTATCAGCCCGGCTGTCACATTTGGATATTTTTATCACAGTTTATCTTTTATCAGGTTGGCTAGTGGCTACCCATAGAAATCACAGCTAAAGACAGTTTTGGGGTATTCTTGTTTGTATTTTTCCTCCTAACAGGAGCTAAGCTGTTGTTTGAGGAAATCAATTCAACTTGACATAACCTTTGTGTATCTTTGTGGAACGATTATGCTTCTTTTTTTTACCCTGAGTCCCTGTAAATGTTAATAGTGAATTTTGAAAGAAATGTAAATCTAGTAATCATCAGTGTCGATCTGGTGTAATTTTTTTGTCTTAGGGAAATGTCAGTAGTGCTCTCCCAAATAGGCCTCGAAATACCAATACTGTCCATTAAATGAATCTACCATATAAGCTAGAGAAGGAAAGCTAACATGAGGTCATAAACATCTAATGTTACATGATCTTCCATAAGCCTTTAGCACACTCAGTCAGAGAAATGGAGTTGGAGGATCCCCTTCTGCACATTGTGGCAAAGAAAGTGTCCCAACATTGAATTTATCTTTATTGGAAAATAAGTGGATCAAACGCGCACACACCCAAAAGAAAAAAAAGTCTTTGTCGTCACCCACGCTTTGCGTGATACAATATAGCGCTAATTAATGAAACACTCTGCTTGAATTTAGAGTGTTTTATCCAATGGTTTTGCAGACAACATTGGTGATTTATATCCTTCCATGCCTCTTCACCAATTAGGTCTGTGAAGGTGGGACCCCTTTTGAAAGAGGCTTTTAGATTAATCATATTATCTCTAGCTTCTGAAACACGAAGCCTTCTTGACCTCCCCTTCCATAAGAATCCATTATCTTAAACTATCACGGTAATCCTGGCTTTGGGAGGGGAGCGAGGGAAGGTAGAATCAAGCCTAATAGATAGCAAATAAGATTAATCTATGATCTAAGTGCCGATTACACTTGGACCTGCCCTTGAACACTCAGGTGTAACCTTGAGATCTGCATCCACTCCCGGCCAGCAATTGGATTGAAAGTCCCATAAGGGTGTGGGGATGGTGGAGGAGCCCTTTGCCAAGACCTCACCCCAGAGGGAGCAGAGGCCAAGCAGCTTAACCCCTGCTAAACCGAAAGGTGTTAAATATCACTGGGTAATGGCAAAATACACAGATGTCCAAGGCACGTTCCGAGGCCTGTTTTATGCATTTTTGCTCAACTTGCAGAGTTGTTTGTGTTTTGCATAATGGTGTGGTATTTTTGTATTTTTTCTCACTTAACAACTTACTGCAGTGTGCATAGGCGGTAGTAAACAAAATGTATGTTTTTTTTTAATCAAAATCATTTTATGTTTTGTCTTGCCTGACTAGACTTGTAATAACTGTGTGGTCATGTCTGTATTCTACAATTTCAGTTAAACATCTGAAGAGGGTCCAGTAGAGTCACTCAATATTTTCTGTTAACACATCGTTTGAGGTGTATGTTGAATTTTGAACAGCTCAATTTTACAGCTTATGACAACCACCAGGTAAAAAATACGTTGGGATTTTCTAGGTCTTTTTTGGGTGATTTTTAGGGTTTCTGCACTTTTCTCCATATAATATTGTGGCTAAATTGTTTCTGCCAGTTTCATATATTTAAATCAATAGTTGGTAATGCGTCCTCACTCTTGCTCAAGTTGAGTCCAGACCCTGGCCAGGCAGGCAGGGCCCAGGCAGACACATGGAGACTGGCGGATCGATGCTCCCTCCAGTTTGACTCTGAGGCCGACTATTTGATTAATCGTCCGGGGCTGCGAACGATGAGCCGCACTTCACAACAGCAGACAGTCTCATGCTATTAGGATGCCTGGAGTAATGAAATTTCATTTAATTTGTCAGGAAGAAAGTGCTAATGTTAAAAAGCTTTTGAATAATAAAAAAAACCTGAGAGATCTGAGGGAAAGCTTTAAGTAATTACCCCCTGTGTTTCAAGACCTCTCACTAGAATATTTACATTGCTGTCATGGAGGTCTTAAGAGTAATTTAATTAGCACACCGCTTAAGTTCTTTATTTCAGGAAAGGTTTTTTTTATCCTTCTCTCCTCTTCTCAAAATGTATATTAACTGTGTTAGTGTTGCAGAGTGAGGGCAACACAAAGAGACAAAGGCTTTGTCCCTGATGATAAATATAGTTCTGCACCATAGACACAGCACCGTTCTTTTCAACAGAAGGCAGTCACTTAGGGGCTGGCTCCAAGTGATGGTAACCACTAGCCTAGCTGGTGATCTATCATCAATTAACAACTGTAACACATTTCAACAATTCAGTGCATGTCTTCATTTTAATTATTTGGAGTTATTTCTCTGTTATGTGAATAAGCACATATGTATTGTACTTTTATAAATTATAATTTTAACAGTACCTTATTACTGTGAAAATGTTCAGATCCTAATTCATGGAAATGATCACCTTTTGCCCTATAGGTGTGATATTCACTGAAGGCTGTACATTACTGTAGCTCCCAATCACAGCATATGTCCCTATTTGGAGAGGCAGTGAGGTTATGTTGTTCAAACAAGCTTCCAAAGGGCCCTTGAGCTGAGTTTTTTTTTTTTTTAAGAAAAAGGTCTTAAGAACAAAATAACAATAAATCCCTGTGTGGCCGCGTAAAAACTGACATCTCTATCAGGGAATATCAGCATCCTTTTCTCTCCCAGCGCCGGCATCCCTAAGATAGATGAGTGAAATGGGCTGGAAATGTATCTGACCGCTGGTTTGCTCTAATGAATAACCTCCACTTTTGGTCCTGCAATGTAAGCAGAAAGTCCACCTCGCGAGCGCCGGAGCCCCGCGTCATGAATCTAACCCGACAGCCGACATAATATCGGGGCGACAACACTTGTATGACTTCCATTTTCTTTGCTTTCTATTGATTTTCACTTAATAACTGGGGGGGAAATACTAAACGCCTGTGCTGAGTACCTAATAAATCCTGTCTGAGCTTTTTTTATTGAGGAGAATTTAATAAAAGCAGTAGGCCGGGCATGGGGATTTGTCTCTGGCTTGAGAGGACAAAAAAGAAAGAAGGAGAGGGTTGGATTGGAAAGGGGGGTATATAAGGGTGTGTGTGTGTGTGTGTGTGTGTGTGTGTATGGTGTTGGGATAGGAGGGTTGGTAAAGATGGGGGCACCCGACAGACAGGCAGAGACTAGGAGCACCCCTATCCTCATTAACTGCCTCTGTATCTCAGGTGATCTTACACACATGGTGCAATTCAACACAAGGTTAACACACATCCTTTGTTGGCTGGTGGCTGATGTTATCGCACTGGTGTAAAATGGCTGTTTACAGGTGTCTGTAAATATTGGGGTAACCTCTTTAAATGGACTTAGTCAACTGTGAGCATTGTGGCTGTAGGGTGGGGGTACCTGTGGCCTGGTGCTGTAAAGTGTAGGCAGAGGCTTGTCTCTGTCACCAAATAAATACCCCTTGGGCCTGTTTTGCCTTCCTTGGTGGGCTATTTGTGTCCCATTTAAATGGCTGTTACATGGTTTACAGGTTTCTCGCTGTGTGTCTGAGGGCTGTCACACTCTATCTTTGTGTGTCAGTGTGAGCCTACAGTAGTGGTGGTGTGAATGTTGTTTTGTGCACATCTGCAGCTGGGGTGAGCATGTGTCAGGAGGATGCCTTCTTGAAAAGGCTTGAATAGAGTCCCTCGAATGAAGGTGTTTTTTGTGGGCTTTTGAGATTATGTCACTCAGGTCTTTCGTGCCATGCATGTAGTATGCACAGTGTCTGGTAAGGGATTGTGTATGTCAAAAGATCCAACTGGATATTGTATATCTGCTAAAAGGACTTTGATTGAAATACTTTATTGACAATGTACAAATTACATATCCAGTAGAAGTGAGCCTTTGTACACAGGATAAAACACAGTAAAGCCCTAAAGCCCTTATTTCCATTGAGGTCCTTTTAAAGGTCCCAGTGTGTTCTTTTTAAATGTATGTTTGTAATGTTTTTTTTTTATACATTCTGAATGAATACTATTAAATGTTTTATTGTATTAATAACTAATACTATATATTATTTACAACCCTTAACTAGTTATGCCAGGCTTTTAGATTGAGAAAAACAAAACAAAATGTGAAATTCCCCAAAATAAAACATGACCCCTAAGGCAACTGTAAGCAAGAGCCCATCCTGTCTGTTCCATGAAATGTCAAAATCAGACAATTTAATTTTAATTTCATGAAAAAATGTATATATAGAGAGAGACAATGAGGAGCAAAAAAAGCTAAATCGTAGTTATCCATCTGTGCCATGAATTCATTCACAGTTCATTGGATGCCTTCATTAGGGCCATCCTCATCCCCCAGGTGTTCTCTACCCTAACGGTGCCCTCTCAGGAGCCAGCGTTTATACAGATGCTGAGGTTTCCATCCACACAACGTACGTGTCCATTAGAGCGAGCAGATGCTGATTGAAATCAGAGTCCTGACTCTGGCTAATTAGCTGCCCCGTGGTGAAAGGTTGAACTCACAATCTACAGAAAGAAGAGCCCCTGGCGTCCGTTAAGCAGAGGAAAATAAATAAATAAACGGAAAATCGGAATAACATTTCCCGACGTTCACCTATGTGCAGTCATGCCTTGTTTTTGGGGGGGCCTGCACCTGCAAATGAGCGTGGACTGATGGCTCATGTCAAACCAATCGGTTCATGTCTGCACATCTGACCTCAACGTGTCTCCCCCGTCCCTGTGTCTTGGCCTCTCGTGAACCCTGTGTGGTTTGATCTAATATTCACCTCGGAGCAACAACATCAAGTGTTCGCTCTCTTCTCGTGGTCAATTGGCTCGTCATGCGGAGAAGATTCATTAGCCACGCAATGCACTGTTTTGATGCTGGGTGCTGTTTGCATTCGAATGCCTTTCTTTCTCTTCCATTACAACCACAGTGCATCAGTGTATTGAAATGCTGTAGTTCCTCACCTTATAGAGATAAATGCATACATAAGGCGGACCCTCTGAGAATCAGAGGGTCGTAAATCCATACAGAGAATAATTACATACTGATGTTGTCTTATAAAGCTAGCCAATATTGTGGGAAATGTCTGTGTTTGAAGAGAAAGGTCATCACTCTTCTCTTTTTTCTTCATCTCAACCACATTTCCTCAATAGCATTTCAACCTTTTGTTTGTTTGGCTCTGCAGGCAACCAGGATCAATACCAGTAATTCACAAAGCAATTAGTAGCGCATCTGTCGAACAGCCACATATCGGGTACTTAACATAGAGACCTTTGGAGGTGATTCAAGTGTGCAGAACCTTTCAAATACACAAGCAATTTACCTATTCCATCTTACTGTAGACAATACATTAAATAAACGTATTGTGAAACCACTCTTGTATACTGGTTTCTTAGTATTTTAGTAGTATGCTCGGCAACCCACTATATGGAATGTGTTTTATGAGGATGAAATGATGTAGTCTTATCGAGTACTACAAAGCACAACACTTATTTTGTTTTTCGGAGTTGGAGATATATTAACAGCTCAACCAATTAGTGATTTTCCCCTGTAAACATTTCACATGGTTTTATTTCAATTAATGTTCCACATGATCTAATAGCTCATCAAAAATCAAAGATGACAGCTAGTTCATATTCTGAGATACGGCTAACATTTTGAGTCGTGATGCTTAGCTTTTGGAGTTAGTATGTACTGTTTGATAAAGGGAGTGACATTTGCACAGCTAAATTCTTTAAACTATGCCCCTGATCCTCAGGACATATCTCTCTGAACCGGTACAGTAGTCTGTGTGACCTTTGTGTTTGTGCTGGCGCAGCCAATGTGCAACCTCTGCCCAAGCACATAGTCACCAAACTTATCCAGTCACCCTGAATAGGAGATACAGACACAAATAGACAGAAAAGTTCCTAGATGGTTTATTTTAAGTCTGTCACTCACAGTTCTACCAGAAAGACTCAGTAGACAGAATAGAATCAGTTAACGATTTAATTAGTAAAGGAACGGCTTGGATGCAAGCATGATAGAGTCCTGAATAGGTAACAGTCTTTGGCGTAGGCCCGTCTCGGATCCGTCCAGCGATGGCCGGATCTCGCCTCCTGCCGATGGATGAAGGCAGGGCGGGGAGCCTACCCCCACGAGGCGAGGGACCAACTGGTGGCGGTGGCTGAAGGAAGATGGGGTAGGCAGACCGTGCCCGGGGCGTGGACTGCTGGCAGAGGTGGCTGGAGGGGAGGTGGAGGGGCGTCAAAGTCAGCGTACTGAGAAGCAGAAGCAGTGTTAGGTGGTACATATTTAAAGAGCCCACTGAATTCCTATAGGCTAGCTGATTGAATGAGTGAATGATCAGATTGCAGGGCTTTCCCGAAAGTAGGCAAAGCTAAGATTGGCTCCATGTAAGCATGGGAGGAGTAAGCTACACTACGAGTCTTCCTAGTAGAACTTTCGCTGAAGCTATCATTTCTACCAGAAAGACTCAGTAGACAGAATAGAATCAGTTAACGATTTAATTAGTAAAGGAACGGCTTGGATGCAAGCATGATAGAGTCCCTGAATAGGTAACAGTCTTTGGCGTAGGCCCGTCTCGGATCCGTCCCAGCGATGGCGGATCTCGTCTCCTGCCGATGGATGAAGGCAGGGGGGGAACCTACCCCCAAAAGGATTAGTGATGCCCGCCAGGGCGGTGACTCAGTAATCTGGTTCTGAGAGGAGCAGAGACATTAGTATACATACGAGATGAATTAAACAGCATGACTGGGCCAGGGTGAAGACGTTGTGCCAGGGCGCCCGACAGAATTTTAAAGTAGCTAGGTGTTAACCATAAACCTAGGGTTGTTGTGGGGCCCGCAGCATGCTTTTCGCTTTAGTGGGATTTAGGAGCTTGACAAGCTGGGCAACCAGCGTCTAGGGCAACCCTAGACCAATCGCTG
This sequence comes from Alosa alosa, assembly GCF_017589495.1. Lineage (NCBI taxonomy): Eukaryota > Metazoa > Chordata > Actinopteri > Clupeiformes > Clupeidae > Alosa > Alosa alosa. The sequence goes on from NC_063199.1 coordinate 5,086,654, forward strand.
GCGGGCAACCGGCGTCCAGGGGCAACCTGGACCATAAGCACTTCACGCAACCAGATCTGGAAGCCCAGTGACTGGCGAGCTAAGTACATCGTGACGAGCCAGGCCACCCGGCATCCAGAGCAACCTGGACTTTAGTGCTTATGCGAGCTGGGCAACCAGCGTCTAGGGCAACCTAGACCATGAGCGGTCGAGGCGATGCCGGGCTACCCTGGCGTCCAAAACAACCTGGACCATTAGCTGGGCAACCAGCGTCTAGGGCAACCCTAGACCAACGTGGCGGCCGGGCGACCGGCATCCAGGGCAACCTGGACCGAACTGGGCAACCAGCGTCTAGGGCAACCTAGACGAAGCGTCCACCTGCAGCTGGCATTGGTAACCATTAACACCAATATATGGAGTGCTGAAAAGCGACCCACTGGTGGCAGTGAGCAAAGTGAGGCCTGCCATAGAATTCCTAGGAACCCAATACAACAGAAGACATTTTAAACATACAAAAGATGATGCGCTTATATTATCCAACATTGACCCGGTATCCTGAACCATGGCTGGGCAACCAGCGTCCAAACTCCAGACAGACATACCGGCTGACAACCGCATCCAGGGCCACCTGGACCAAATGGTGGGCAACCTAGGAGTGCTAGGGCCAAGGCAACCCTGGACGGTCTGGGGCAACCCTAGACCAAAGTGGCGGCAAACAGGTGGTGGCAGGAGCAAAGGGCAACCTGGACGATAAGTGCTGGGATTAGGAAGGCTAAGCCGTGCACAGCCTGCCATGATCCATAAGAAAGTAGATATTAGTGTGATATGTGGAACTGGTAACCATTAATGGAAGAGGGGAGGCATGATGCACCAATAAAAGATTGGGAGGAGAATGGAACCCAATAAAACATAATTCGAGTCAAATCAATGTGACTGATGCCTAGATGTATTGAAATCACATAAAGAGAGTGCATGAAGGCGCGGCGTTGGCCTGAAGGAGACTTGAGAAGTGATGGACAGGTGACATGTAGCATGCATGAATCAGAAGACATTTTTAAACATACAAAAGAGGCCTGCCATAGAATTCTGCTAGAAGGATATGTTATACACAAATGACACAGCTTCTTAATTAAACCATTAAACCATTAATTCTCAACCATGGGGCATGAGCCCACACTATGGTGTCAGCTCATGAACACTGACATAATACGGGCATTGAAAAGAAAACACCTATTATTGCCTAGATAATAGCTTGTGTGACATACTGGCAATTGATGACCATGGGCCGGCGTGCCGTCATTTTGGTTCGAGCTTTGGTGTAAGACCCCCCAAAATTGAGAACCCAGATAGCCGAGAACGTCGGGGACGTCACGGCATACCTGGGACATGACAGATCAGCGGTAGCTGAGAGTAGTTTGAGCAACGGCCAGTGCATGCAGAGAATCACCCGAGGAAGGCCGTGTAGACTTCCTACCAGAAGGTATGGGACGCAATCCCAGATGATCAAACGAATGCAACGATGAACTGGCTTCCCGCAGCCATGCACGAGGAGTGATACCTGAACCGAAGGTCCAGCAGACGAGTAGCCTAGCCTAAAGCCTATGCAGCCCAACGAGCAGCGAGGCAAATTAAGAGGCTACACAAAAAGACAACTGGTTTGACGACGCTCAACCAAGGTAGACATCGAGATAACCACAGTGAGTGTAGAACATCAATTCTTCATCAATTCAGGTCTTAATACATGGTTGGGTTCAACGGCAGCGCGGTGCAGGCCAGCAATTTACAGCACACATCGCAAGGATTATAAAATCAGCAGGAATTATGTAAGGAGGCTTAAGTGAAAGTTAAACCGTGTCAGACAAGTCAGTTTGTTTGCTGCCCGCCGAATATCGTTGGCAAGCAGGTTGCATGACTGTGGGTAGAGTGTAGTCCAGCTCGAGGAGCTTGGGAAGAGAGAGCACGATAACCTTACCAACCAGACGCTGAAGCTTGAGAAATTGTTGCCAAAAACGACATGGGCCTGCAACAGAGTTGCGCGAGGACGGCGACCCGGCAGTAGGTTATCGTGAATTGAAGGCTGCAACAGCGTGAGCGTGACTGGCTCCGATAGGCAGAGATTAGCGATGAAGCGACATGCAGTGGCCCTGACTGAAGGACGCACAGGTCTGAACAGCGCAGCAACGAGCGCGGTAGGATTGTAACAAGTAACGCCACTGAGGGCAGAAGGGGCGAATGTAAAAATGCAGAGAGCCCAGGTCCACGCGGAAGCCTGAGCTAGGACGTCAAAGTCAGCGTACTGAGAAGCAGAAGCAGTGTTAGGTGGTACATATTTAAAGAGCCCACTGAATTCCTATAGGCTAGCGCTGATTGAATGAGTGAATGATCAGATTGCAGGGCTTTCCCGAAAGTAGGCAAAGCTAAGATTGGCTCCATGTAAGCATGGGAGGAGTAAGCTACACTACGAGTCTTCCTAGTAGAACTTTCGCTGAAGCTATCATTTCTTGGTAGAGGTAATACTGTTTAATGAGTATCACTGGCGTCATGGACAAATCCTAGGCCTATCATTACTAGATTAACCGTGTAGTGCTGTGGCTCAGATACTGTATGTAAGTTGTAGTGACACCATAGCTTTATTAAATACCAGATTGTGTTGTGTGAAAAGTCAGTCATTTGAAGTGTAAAAAAGGAGGCCCAGCCTGATGACATTGGTGACATCTGTGAGGTACAATGAAGTGCTACTGAAGTACAGCTGACTTTGCCGCTGATGTGTTGCTATGCTTTTAGATAGGTCAACTTTAACCATATGTCATATAAAAAACATTACAGCAGTAATACATAGGAAAGATGCATCAAAACAACTTTAATTGTCTAATGTTCAACTTTATAGCCAGTATGGCCATGAATGGTAGAACGTGCTATGACTCAAGCATTTCCACACAGGCTAATAGTCACTGATCCTGCAGTAACATGATACATATTTTCAGTCTATATCCACATATCTCAGCTCCTTAGTAATGTGTAGCACTACTGCTACTATTTAACAAATGTTTACTTTTTTATTGTTGGTCTAACTTGTATTGTATCTTCAAAAATGGCTATTGTGTTGTTTTGAGTCTATGGTTTCACATTGGCATTGAGCCACCACATAATGACAGTTTATCCAGGGTTTTGTACATCAGGTCCACCCAAATATTACTTTATCATTTCACGTGCAATGGCACTCTCCAATAAAACACTCTAATAATTTTACACAGAATTAAAATGAAGCGATCAAAGCACGGGATGCATTTGAGGTCCAGTGGAGTGTGAGTTGGCAAAATATAAAATACAACCTGGTTTTATGAAGTGCCACGGGACGCTTTCCTCTTTGAGAGATCCGTACCAAAAGCTTTTCATGGGACTGTTTTAGATGTTTATTCCTCATTTATAAGACACTAAATCATCCACACAGTGTCTTGCTGAAGTCAGTCCAATGTGACTATATTTCACCTTCCATGGCTTCAAGGAAAACACTGTGTGTCTTATTAAAAGTGTGTTGTGTGATTGGTTTCCAACGGTAGTGCTGAATTTGCTGAGGTCATCAATCTCCGCCAAGAGGCTGTTTTACATAAAATATACATTTATTCATTAGGCAGATCAAGTTTCAGCCTCAGAAGATGAACAGCAGTTTGCATGTGACACTTATCATAAGACAAAAAGCCCAGAAATCTCGGTCATATCATAAGCTTTAAAAAATTACCTAATGTGAATTTTAGCATACGTTGAAACAACACCTAGTTATAATTGGTTATGGTTATGGTTATGGGACTTTGCAGACGCCTTTGTCCAAAGCGAATATTTAGGTACAAATACTCTTTTTATGTAATTTGAAAAAGAGATAGTATTGTGGGAAAGCTTTTTAACCATGGCTGTGCTTTATTTAATGTGGTTTTGGACTTGAGAGAACTTGTTTAGAACTTTGTAGAGGCTAGGTTTATTTACTATTGTAGTGGTATTAAATTGCATTGCCAATTCCTCATTGGAGTCAAATGTGTAGTTGCTGGATATAGCGACCAAAGTCCTTTCATGTGAATTCTTGGAGGGCAGATTAAATATGTACGCCTTGACCGATGCATGAACCTTGGCATCCCTGAGTTAATGGATCACATTAAGCTCCCAGTGATCCTCTTAACCAAGTTAACGGCTCATCATTCTGCACAGCCCGTTATGCAAAAGAGGAGTGATCTCATAGCATGGGGGCAACACAGACAGTGGTCATACAGTCGAGGAACAAAACAGTCAACTGAAATGCACTCAGACTTTTTGTTAAACCACATGTTGTTACATAAGTCACATGTAGTTTCTAAACCTCTGGCAAATATATTTATTTTTAGGCTCTGTATTCCCCACAAGTGACTTACCGCATTAGTATAGGATGTCAATATAGAATACGGCCTAGTAATGGGCCAAGACCTAATTAGTGCTGGATCAGAGGTAGGAGGCTTCAGTTGGAGCAACTGTTGATATACAGACCACCAGGTGATCTGTATGATGTATAAGCCCAAAACCACCTCAGTGCAGAACTACAGTGGCTAAGCGTACTGGGAGAGCTTCTTAATTGGTCAAAGCTTCCCCGTTCATTTAATTTCATACAAACTCACAACTGATAGAAAGACAAACTGTTTGCAGTTTCTGAAGGGAGACCTGCCACTGTGCAAAAGAATGATTTAATTGTTAAATGCTGACTATTAAGATAATGAAATTATGCTGTATGTGCTCAGAGGTAAACATTAATCAGTGTTGTCAGCAGCACAGTCGTAGCATACAGAAGGCCCCAAAGCAAAATGCACAAACTATAAATAAATGTATGATGGATTCTGTCAAGCTAAGTGGAGTGTGTTGGATGTGGAGAAAATTGCCTAAGATTTTTACAGGGACAGTTGATCATTGATCTGCACATAACATAGGGCTCGGCTCAGTTGGTTCAGATACTTCAGCCATAGTGCGACCAATTTGGTCGCATATGCGACCTAATTTTTCAAAAGTGCGACTAAAAAAAATCGTGAGGTCGCACCGGTGCGGCCAGCTATTCGAGAGAGGAAAAAGTGTCCGCATTGAAACTCTACCTTTGGTTCAATAACGAACACATATTTGGCCAATATCGTGGTTTAAATAAATCACAGATAGTGAAGGGCGGGACCTCCCCTTTGATTGGCCGTGGCCCAGTGCCTTGTGTGTAAATTTGAAAATGCGTGTGCTGCAGAGAGAGAGAGAGAGAGAGAGAGAGAGGTCAGAGACCCGTCAGATAAACAGAGTGGATGCAGTTGCATTACAGTGTGGTCACATAGGCCGAGATAAATGTCCCCTCTCCCCACTGCCTTTCGGCGGCTGGCAGCAGCAAACCGATCAGACGAGCCCGAGATAATGATCAAGTTTATCGTTGCCTACTATAGGCCTAGTGAAACTTCCCTTCACCAAGTTCAGTCCGAAATAATTATTTACCAGTAAAAATAGTTTGAACGTAAACCCGACGTACAGGAATGCCACTTGCGCCAAATTTATAGGAGTCATTGCAGATGAAAAGACATCTTAAAATTGCGAACAATGCACACAAGGCCTTCCCGAAGGACAGAGATACAGATATTGCCGAAATGGAGTGCGTCATTGACCGCAGTTACATGCAGGGAGTAACCCGTTTTTCAACAGCAATATTCGTTTTGCGCGCGAGTTGTGTAAACTCATTCTGATGGCATCAATCAATTTAATCCGGTAGGCCTATTTGGCGCAAACCGAATATTGCTGCTACTTAAATCGCGGCTATTTAAAGCCCGAATATTCCCTGCATGTATAACTGTGGTCATTGTGTATGGTGAATTGAATGGACACATTTAGATCGAATTTAAAAATACTAAAATTAAAAAGTAAATTGCATTGTGGGGCTGTCAAATGATTATTGCAATCATCATTGCAAAATCACATAAAAATCCCCCAGGCTACTTGGAACATCTCTTTAAATTGTGCTCAAATACATTTCTATGGAAGATGCTAGCCTGGCGAGCTGGTTTAGCCAAGGCCTAAAGATCATGAAGGATAGTATGTAAGACATTGAGATGTGCAGTTTGAAGCCCTTAAAAGACACCGTTAATTTACTCACTGTTATTTTTATTTAATTCATCTTGAGATGTTTTAAGTTTAAATTTCAAGTTTTAAATTTCAACACTTCATTAAGTTACTTTTCTTGTAGAATTGTAAATCATAAGTCATAGGACAACCTATATAGGACAGTAATTAAGGGAAAAAAGTGAACCTGCTGCGGTGTTAAATGTGATGTGGTTGAAAATTTGGGTGCACCTAACTTTTGTGCTGGTGCACCTAAGAAAAAAAGTTAGGCGCACCAGTGCAACCAGTGCAAAAAGTTAGTCTGGAGCCCTGCATCCTCTTCAGCATGAATGTTGGATATTTTATCATATTAATGTTGTGCTGATAGGGTGACATCTAAAACATTTATTTTCACAACCATATTTAAATGGGATTATTTTAATTAATTTACAATTATTCTTTTATTTTCACTTGATTGATCTTTTGAGACTAAAATAGAATACAGAATGTACAATTATTTTATGTCTATTGTATGTACAATTCCTGTTGTCATGGGGTTTACCCAATCCACTGAAAATGTTTTGAATGCTAACTGAGTCCTTGTTGAGACAGATTTGTTAATTTTGTCCATCAAGATGTTAATCGGGTCACATAATAGGTTTAAGTTTTTGCATACTGTATAGGTCGCTGTAATTGCATTGCCATTCGATGAAGTCAGTAGAACAATGTTCTCACTGTACAAATGTTGGATCTGTTTCACCAAACGGGCAAGGGCACCTGATACCGAAGCAGAGATACAGTTTATCTCCAGCTCTCTGCATAAGCAGCCTCTCATTTGCCCTTTTAAGCACCTGATTGGAAATGCATATTAATACTGCTTGCTGGGGGACTACGAGTGTTCCTTCAGTTGTCGTGGGAGTTGTAGGACTCTCCTGCTATTGCACTGTAGTCTTGTGGAAACTGTTTGAGTGTTCATGTGAAAAAAAGTCTCAATGTTTTGTAGTACATGTTGATGATGATGCAGTTTTCCTCCGTACAGACGTGATGTCTTTTCAAACAATTCCAGACTGATGTCCTTTCAAACAATTCACCTAAGCCAAGTGCCTTGCAGAACAAATGCATCCACCTTCCTTCCTATTAGAATGGCCCCTCTGTCTGGTAACCTCTCTTTTCTTCTTATGAGAAAAAGCACCACTGGGTCAAGCTATTGAAGGGGCATTCTGTAATGGATACGTTTTCTCACAATTGAAAGCTGGACTTGGAGATTACCAGACAATTGATTTGCTGGAACGGGGGAAACTGGACTATATGGAAACGATAACCCGCGCGGGTCAGGCATTAACCTCTGCGTCCATAAACACTGTCCACAATTAAAGCCTGTCGGCTAAACCATCTGAGAAAAAAGAAAAGAATAAACAGGTCAGTGAACAGGCCGATACAGAATTCTAAAATTATCTAAAAGGGGCCTCAGAACATTTGAGATCCTGGAGAGATTACCTGGCACCCTTAGATAGATGGAAAGTTTTCTTTTTTCTTCTACTACTTCTTTGTTTTGCACAGACGGTTTTGTATTCGAGTCATTGTTTATGATCTCTGTGATTCACAGGAAAACGAGAACGACAGACACATTGTCTGTGGGAAACAGGTATGGAGGTAGCGAGCTAATACTGTGTGTCTGCTGAAGTTCTTGATAAAAATGTTTGATTTAAGAGCATAATTAGCTCTAGTGTGGAAAATCGAGCCTCCTGTAATCGAGTCTGGACATTTTAATAATCCCAGTTATAAACATTAAATACTTCATCTTACGGGACTCACAAACATATGGTAATTAACTTTTACCACACTGATAAATCAGCCCTGCATTAACATATTGCATGGGAGGAATCATTTGCTTGATTGAAAACAGCTTTTAAAGATTATGCCCAAAGAAGACGTCGAGCACCCCCTCCTCAGCACACAAATACACATACACACACACTGACACCAGAAGGCTTATCCATTGAGGAAAGGGATGACCATCCTCCCTAAACTTTCAAATGGAAATTAAATGAATGAAATTTGCATACACTTATTTTTTCAGAGGTACAGTGCAGTACAACACTATTCCAAATATGTCCAAAATATTGCATGTCTTCATTACAGTGAAGTACTATGTTGTGCAATGAATTTATGTCCAAAATATTGTATTTCCTGCATATGAACTGCAAACAACTCTGCAGATGTGTGTCTGTGTTTTGACACTGAGTTATTTTTTTTGTAAGTATCCTACTTATGAAACATTAACAACAACAACAACATACAAATGTTTTTTTTAGACACTATTATCCCTGAAATCAGTTAAAATGCAGAAAGCAACCTCTACCGTTATTGAAAATTACAGCATTCTTCCCCAAGTCCCTCATTAACGTCCATTGTAAAGGCTCTGAACCCCCAGTGGCCCCAGAGTAACATGATGAAAATGGTGTAAGGGAGGAAGCTCCTCCGTCTAGCTCAGGTGTTCAGGGTTTAGAGGATTAGCTTCAGCCAGTTAGCATCCCAGTTTGCCACGGCCATCTTTAAAAATGGCATCTGACGTGCTCACTTCTGGCCACACTTTCACAAACACACCAGTTAGGTGCTGCATTACTGGTGGACACAAAAGTATGTTGTCTGTGTGGATAGAAAACATAATTTGTGACCAGCCCACTGAGTATATTTTTGGCTAAATTAGCTAGCCTAGCATCAGCCATTGAAGTAAATGGGAGTGGTACAGTATTTCTCGTTCAGGTCTACTGACTGCTCAATATCTACTCCAGGGAAACTGTACTACAGTAGGTCAGAAGTTGTCACTAAAGGAAAGATGAGCATTTAGGATTAAAAATTAGTTATTAAATTCAATTGCGTGGATAATAAAACAAAAGCATACAACTTTGTGTCACTTATTTGACTAACAAGCAGGGCAAGAAAAGCAAGAGGCCATTTACAAAACTTCAATGGTAACATTAGGGTAAGTGCATCAAAAGTCGCTTTTCCACTGCATGGTATCTGCTCAACACACCGCCACTCTGCTCTGCTCTGCTCTGCTCTGCTCTCTCTGCTCTACGATCCTCCACTCCACCCACCCACCCACTCCATTCCTCTGCTCCACTCTGACCTCCACTCCACTCTGCCCACCCACCCACTCCACGACTCCACTCTACTCTACTCCACTCCACCCACCCACCCACTCTCTACTCTACGACTACTCTCTCTCCACTCCACCCACTCCACTCCACTCCCATAGCTCTCTACTCTACTCTACACCACTCCACTCCCCACCCACTCTGCTCTACTCCACCCACCCACCCACCCCCCACTCTACTCTGCTCTGCCCTATCTACTCTACCTCCCTACTCTACCCTACCCTACTCACCCTACTCTACCCACCCTACTCCTACTCTACTCTACCCTACTCTACCCTACTCTACTCTACTCTACCCTACTCTACTCTACTCTACTACTCTACTCTACTCGGTTTAGGTACCAGGTTTTCCTTTTCCACTGCTAAAAAGTACACTCTTTAATATAGTGCCATAGTGACGCAGAAGAAAACTAACATGGTGTCATTAACGCAGGACACAGTAGCCTATAATAACAATATCAACAATGGAAGAAATCAATGGGATTGTGTTTATGTAAATTTTGATTCATGAGAAAAAGTTTGTTCATTTATAAGGAGATAGAACCCTCGTCTTTTCGAATAGCAGGATGTTAATCCATTTTCAGAGTGCCAAATTGAATTAACGAATGCACTGTGAGTAATAGCATAGTTAACGCAGTCTAGTTGTGAAAATTGTTACTGCTTGTCGTGCTAGCACAGTATGACAGGCATTTTTTTTAAAATGAGGGGCCTGTTTAGAACACAGCAATGTCTATAACGACCACAAAGTTTTTGCTAATGGAAAACCAAAAAAAGCGAGTAGAGTCGAGGCGAGTTGAGCAGATACCATGCAGTGGAAAAGCGACTAAAGTGAAAACAAAAGAAAGAGCCATAAAATACAAGACCACATTGCCTTGTGCCCAATAAATACAGTAAATGAGCGGCTGAATGAAGACATTTCTGTTGCCATTGTCTAAATTTGTATGACACAAACTTTAGCATGCACATTTTAGCATTACTGCTAACATTAATTAGCACACTTTGAATGGTAACTATTAACCTGTAACATTAACTAAGTGCATGATAATAGCCGTTTTATAGGTATCAAAGACATCTGGAATGTCATGAAAATGTGAGCCTTAAATAAATGGATAGGAGCTAAATGAATAAAGGAGACTTGGATTGGAGCAAGCACAGAGTGAAGAGAGGGGAAATTAACATATTTACTGGCTGTATACTGTAGATCTACTCAGGCGGGTGTTTTTGGCATCACATCATGTCTGTGTTATGGTTTTGGTTAAATAATTTCTTCAGTAGACACTTATTAATGAGGGTGTTGATAAGTAGCAAGCCTGTTTATCTGGACATGCAAGAGATGTCATTTAGGGAGGAATATTGAGCAGTAAAGGATGCTGAAAGTACAGTAACACTGTACCAATCTGGGATACAATTGAATTGCCATTAAGTATGGGCTTAACACCCTCACAGTCCTCTGTAAAGCCTATGCATTTATTTACCAACATCAAACCAACAACCGCCCCTCTCAGTCCCACCTCAAGATCCATGTCTGCCACGCACACCTTCCTCTGCTACTTTTAAAAACAGGAGCCGCCACTGACACACACACACTCTCACAGTAACGGCTGCCCATCTCACACCTTGAATACAGGCATCCATGTCTTTTATTATGTAGTTAATTTAAAAACAAAGCAAGTATATGCCAATAACTAGCACAATAGACACTAAGGTTCATTTAGGGAGGGTACTGTTAAAAATACAATAAAATAACAGTTTACTGGATCACTAAGGGAAATTACTCTGCTCTTTTCTGCATATGCAATGTTTCAAATAGATATTGATTACACAGACCACTGACTTAATTAAGTCATGCAAGGGAACCTAACCTGCTTAAGGATTAAATGGACATTATTTTCCCAGTCGATAAACTAATTGCAAAATCTTTGTTGTTTAACTGTTTCAGTTGAAGAATGCTGAAATCTATGCCTTTTATGTTAACACAGTGATTAACTTCAAGAGGCCACCATGATGTTGAAAATGATAATTTATTGACCAATCAATGTGACTTGTTGTGTGTGCAGGTTTGTTTCACAATTACAGTTTGATTGTATTGGCAGCTCAGACAAATGGTGGAATACTGTACAGTGCTTTTGCCCTGGGTTGCGACTATGCAAATATCTGCAGACTTGAGAACTCATTCGCAATCGTGAAGTAGGCCTAATTCCTTTCAGGGATTCCCAAGAAATTTATTATTTAATGTTTTTTTTTTTTTCAGTTTGAAACTTTATGAACTTCTGCTGTCTCAAAAAACACGAGGAGTGAATGAAACAGCAGACACATCTTAAAGCCACACTGTGAGAATATGGTCTTTGCCAGCGAGCCCGGCAGGTTCTGCTGTAGCCTGCATGCATTGTGTGGGCAGTCAAACGGTGGGGTGATCATTGTGTGCTCCTGCTCAGATAAGTGCATTACATCATCGGTGCCAAAGCGCCAGGGACGACCGAGAGAAATTAGCCCAGTGAAATATGAGGAGAGATAACCACTCACATCTTGGTTAACCTTTCTTAATTAACAGCACTCGGCTCCTGAGTCCTCATTAAAGATGTGCCAAAGATTTATCAGGCCCTATTTGCCTAATAGGGACCTGGCTTCTTAGGTCCTGGCCTCCACAGCAAGAGGAAAGGTTAAGGAAAAGGGGCGCAGGGAAACAAAATGGAAGCAAAAATGTAATTCCTTACAAATGTAATACATGCCGTCCTCCAGCTCCAGATTTTTTTCCTCTTCTGAAAGTTATTATAGCTTTTCATTGGCTAAGGTGCTCAACCACCTTGCTTCATGGATGAACTACATGTGGGTTGTGTAATTAGTACTTTTTTCCCAAATTCTATTTCCTTGCCCAGTGTATCAGACATTGTTACTAGACACACCCTGATTCACTTTAAAGGGGCCATATTATGCAAAACTCACTGAATCTGTGCTTTTGTACTTCCATTTGGGTCTCTGATACTTCTACAAACACTGCAGGTGCGAAACAAAACTGTGCATTGAGTTTTTGTGGGTTAGTTGAGAGATGTTGATGTCAGAAACCATGCGCTTCTGTGAGCTAGTCAGATTTCTCCTCTATTGTTACGTCACAATGGGGGGGAAATTTGAATAGTACTATCCCCAGGGCCATATAGGGCACTGACTACCCACCCCATCTGAAAATTCCCACCCACTAGGTTAGGCGCTTCCTGTCGAAGATCCTCCCTTTTGGTCATAGCCTATCGTTTCCAACCAGCACCATGCAAAAGAGTATACAGTATTTTGTGTAGTAAGTTACACACAATATCCAAATGTCATGCACCTGATATCTGGCTTTCGACATGCTGCCCGTTGACGTAAACATGAAATCAGTCCCGGAGTGGGGCGTGGCCAACAACAGCTCATTTGCATTTAAGGCAACAGGCCCCAGAAACAGCCTATTCTGAAAGGGACTGAAACTGGCAAGAATGAAGCTGCTGATAATGTGTAATCTGAGAGGAATTTTGCGCAAACAGCTTCAAGGACATGTTTTGTGCAACCCATAGGTCTATTGTGACTTGTTGGTAGGTTGATAGGTATAATATGGGACCTTTAAATTATTTGACTATTTTTTTATGATACTTGGTAGAAAAGTGTAGCATTGGCCAGGGAAAACCCTATTATAGGCTGGCTCCAAGAATTTAGTTACACTAACATTGTGAGATATGGCATTTGGGCTTGGCAAAGTTCAAAACATCAGAATATTTCGTTCAAGAATTGTTTTTATTGTATTCTGCAATGTCTGGCCTGAGCCAAAGAAGCAGATGAGGAGACAGGAGTTGTAACATTTTTGAGGCGAAAAGGACGAGAACTCTGCCAAACGTAAGTCATTATCAGAAAGTAAGTCCCTACAGGGCGAACAGGACCCCAACACGAAAGCAGAAAGCGTTATTTTCCGACTTATTATTATTATCTCGCTTATTACACGGCTATTTGCCAAAACGAGTCAAGAAATTTCACTCAATGGGTCTAAAATGATTTAGTTACTTTTCTGTGGCTTCCGCTGAGGAAACAAATAGTTCACCACACAAATACAGTAGAACTTGAAAGTTTCAGGTGTTGCGTGGCAACGTATTATTTGCTGACGTCCACTTTCAATATATAATAATAATAATAATAATAATATATATTTTCGTGATAAGCGAACTACTCACAGAATGATATGAAAGACGTGAATAAGAAGCAAGCCCATTTTCCTTGACAGTAGCCTATTATACATAGCAACGGTCTGTTATACAAAATGATCAGGGGCCGTATTCACAAAGCCTTTTATCTTACCACTAGGAGTACTCCTAAATCTCACTAAAAGATTTTAGCTAGGAGTTTTCTCTTAAAAGTTATTCACAAAGCCTTTCAGACCTACTCTTAGTAAGGTAGTAGTAAAAATGACAACTCCTAAACTAGGAGTGAGTCTTTGTTGCTATGGATGACATCATTACTCATGCACGAGCTTGAGTGAAGTGGCCAGCTTGATTGTAGTATCTTTGCAGTATCTTTGCAACATTATTAAATTAATCTGTCACCATATGCCTACGTTTGCAAAGAGGATAACATTTTCATTTGATTCACAATGAAACGTTACATTTCATTCACATGTTGACAATGAGCAGTTTTGGTTGTTGTTGGTTGCGTTATTTCATCCCTTTTATGCCTGCAATACGAAATTGTTCCCTCACGATTGGAAGCTCCTGTTGCCGCATACGCATTTCAAAACATCGCAACGTGAAATGCCACAAAAAGCTGTTTGTGAATAGGTCTTAGTGAGTTAGGAGTCCTCTCGACTTCTTTTAAGCTGTCCCAGACTTAGGTGCTACTTTTAGGTATAAAATGCTTCGTGAATTACTTTTAGTGAAAAAAAATAGGAGTCCTAAATTTAGGAGTGACACGCCCATTATTTTTAGTTAAAATTAAATTAAATTGTATTAATTAAATTCACCACTTAGGAGCTACTTTTAGGAGCTACACAATTTTTTTTGTGAATACGGCCCCTGACCTCCAAACGTTGGGAAGGCCAATTCAAGTGAATGGAGCATTCTACAGCATTATGAAGAGCCATGTAATAAGGTAATTGATGTTACAGTACTGTGCGTTTTACCACCACACGCCTCCCCCCGGTCCCTGGTTTGACCAACATCCCAAACACCCCAACCAGGATGTACTCACTTCTTTCACCCCTCACCTGTTTGCGTCTCAACATCAGTAAAAAAGAAAACCCATATAAGTGTATGTATTTCATAACCGTTTATTTGATCTACATTATGCCAGAAGGGATGTCAGAGTAGCTGGGTTACTGGTTTGCCCCAAGGATGGTGCTGTGCTCCCTCCGTACAACAAACGTCCAACTTGTGGTTAAAACCTCAAGGCGTTCTTCAGGCAAGTTGTTTTTTTTCAGTGGGGAACAGGGAAAATGAGAGGATCCTCTCTTTTACTCCTATAATTGTACCCAAAACACCCAAAACAGCAGAAGACTTTACCAGAGAGATTCTTGGACTACAGAGACAGTGAATATTTATGAAGGTCAGGGATGAATTGTTTATCATGGACTTAAAGCTAAATGTCTTGGCATTCCAAGGACTGTGTGTGTGTTTGTGTGCGCACCCGCATGTGTGTGTGGGTGTGTGGTTTAGGAAAGGAGCAGCTTGTGCATGTAGTTTTGCATGGGTTTGTTCATGCTGCGTGTGTGTGTGTGTGTGTGTGTGTGTGTGTATGCATGCACATGTGTCTGTAAGTGTGCATGTGTGTCCGTTTTTTGTGCGTGCGTGTGTCCGTGTGCTTTTAACAGCTCGAGCAGGCGGCCCAAGCGTTTCCTGTGTTTGTGGTCTAGCGTTGCCGGACTCTCTCCCTCTCCTCCAGCGCTATTATTCTGTCAGGAGCAGCAGTGTTTTCCTGAGGAAAGGAAGTTATTTCATTTCCAGCCTTTGTCCGCGCCTGAATGCGAGCGTCGCTCTTTCAGCAATATTCGCTCGTTTCAACTCCCTTCTCCATCCTAACAAAAATATACACCCCCTGTCTTGGCCTATAACTCACGTTAGGCACAGAAAAATAGTGACTTCCTCAATTGGTTTAATTTCCCTGGCCAGATTCGGGACAGCCGTTTCTCCTCGCCTCAGCGGATCCTTATCTCGGACTTTCCATCAGCACGCCAGGGATCTTGCCAGTGGATTCACCCGCGAGAGGGGGGCCCGGATGGGTGAGCCCCAGGCGAACGAAGGCCGCAAACATGCTAGGGAATATTCCAGTAAACTCAAACTGCAAGCTGGACTAACCAGTGTGTGAGTGAAATTGCTTGCAAACCAGTGCCTACAACTGCTACTGATCTTCAGATTCAGTTCTAAAAAAAAAAAAATTGGTTCCTCTGATGTGACACAGGTGCACTATGTAGACTTTTACTACCCTTAAGTACTAATTTCTTACATGTATTCTAAGTTGTAGTAGAGAGAGAATGAGATATCATATTCCTTAAAAATTCTTTAAAAAGACTGCTTCAGGTGAGTGTTTTTTTTGTCATCTCGGTACTCCTCATGTCTGTTTTCCGCCTTGTAAAACTCCCCCCTGCTACCCCTGAGACCTCGTCTCATTTAGCATGGCTCATTACATAACGAGCACTTGACCCATTTTATGCAGCTTTGCACTCAGAGCCATCACGTCCGCATGTCCTGCTCTCACAAATCATCCCCCCGAACCTAATGCCTTCACTTCCACTTGCTCCACTCACTGTCTTTGGCAACTCTGACAGCCTCCTTGACTCTGGGACATAGGTGTGTGTGTGGGTTTGACTCAAAAGATTTTTGGGTTTGCACAGGCTAATGCTAATGCCACTTATTATTATTATTAGTATTATTATTAGTAGTAGTAGTATTATTATTGTTGTTGTTGTTGTTTTGTAATGTTTGTGTATTTGTCATACATCTGTGTAATGTTTGGTGGTTTCTGCTGAGTTACAGCCCTCATAGCCCCCAGTGCTGGAGATGCTAACTGTTATCTAGTCCAGATGTGTCCGACTGACAAAGAGAGGTGATGGGAGTTGGCATGGATTGAGAAATATGCCATTAGCTCTTAGCAGTGTGTCAGGGTTCATGCCGGAAACACACACTGATGCTAATGTGAAAATATGAAGTTACTGAAGGTCACAGACTTGTTTTTGACAAGACCTCGTGCTGACACCCCTTTTAAACAGTGGCAGCTAAGTGGCAAAATGTCAAAGCAGTTAACCTGTTGTCGTCCATTAGGGGAAACACAAATGTTACTTTACAGAGGACATGAAACATCACCCTCGTCAAACAGCTGGAAACATCTTAGAACTGACAAAAAAGACAAAAAAATCCTGATTTAAGAATGTATGAAGGTATCACCAAAGTACAATTTTACCATGACAACATCTAACTGGACGGTAAAATTATATTGTGCTGTGTAAAAAAATATATGTGTATCATTTAAATAAATGTCACCGTAACGTGAAACTTGAACCGCAATGAATCCTGATCCGCTACCATGATTCTCACTGAACTGTGCAAAACAAACCCAGAGCAGCCAAGCTTTTCGCCCAGTAATCTCCTGCACTCAGCGCCTGTCCACCTATTTGCACAATATATGACCTGTCTTGCCTCTGAGGAGAACAGACACATTAGGAGCACTGAAGCTAATGATACCAGAACACTCAACGGAGCACATCAGTGCACGGGGATGACAAACCTGTCAAGTGCCATAATCTAGTAGGCGATCGTAACATCCTCAGAAAACCATAGCGCTTCCCCCCTCTCTTCTTGCCGTACAATCCCCTAATAATGGAGCACCCATAAATTCACAGCTTGCCGCGGGACAGCAAGTTCACACGTAATAGCCAATGGCACGGCGGGAAGATAAATATCGAAGAAAATGGTTGTCAGGCTGGGAGCCCAGGACCTTGTTACCGAGTCTTAATTTTCGCCCGTGCCCAGGAACCCTTTATCACCAGCTTGTTGCGAGGTGATGTCTTTTTTATTCTCTCAGTGATGGAGTTTTTGTGTCATCAGATGTCCTTTCAGTGCAGCTCCTTGCCGCCCGTGTTCTTGCAAAGGGCCCTGAAGCCCCGCGCCTCAGATTTATGGACGGCGGCCGGCTTGTGTTTTAGGCGGGCCCACACCACACCATGCTGGCCAGAACCTGGCTCCGCTGGACACACAGTGATGTTAGCCAGAGTCTGCACAGAGAGCAATGGAGAGAGTGGCCGAATCATAGGGGGGGATCTGGAGAAGATGCCCGATTACAGGAACACATGGAGAGGGCGCTAAGGGTGTGACTGGGGTGTATGAGCTCTCCAGTGGGTCGAAAAGGAAGGGTGAAGTTATCTACGATTATGTTTATTTGCATACCATCATGTAGTACAGGGAAATCAACTGCATTATTTTTTTACTGTGTGTTTGTGTTGTGTTCCATTGCTCTGATTAAGTAAACATCAAGTACATACCTCTGAATCAGGGATACAGGAAACTTGCCTTTACAAATGTCATGCGTTCCAGTCCATTACACAGTACAGATTCAGATCACTGTCTGCCAACGGGTTGCATTTGAATTCAGAGAATTGGGGGCAGGAGGCTCAAATAGCCTAACCTGAAAACCTCCAAAAATGTAAAACTTACACCGGGGACAAACTAAATCCCCAGGAGAGCCTCCGTAAAGGTTATGATGTCACCCGGTGTCAGGACTCCATCCCATAAAATGCATTACGGCGGACCGCACAGACACGTTCCGCCTCGGCCTCGTTCAGGCGACAGAGTTATAGAGGAGTGGGGGGAAAGAAGAGAAGACGCAGAGAGAGGGAGGAAGAAAAAAAAACTGCTATTGACCTTTGTGGAAGAAAGCTGACATCATAAAGTGCAGTCTGCTGGCGACCAAATGGGAATGCCATCGCAGATTAAGGACTTTTTAAATTATGCATTTGGTTCAGACTCCTGGGGTGCGCCGCCATGTGAGAGATGGAGCAGTGAGAATAAAATGCATTTAGTGGCACATTGCTAAAGTGGCCATACTCTGGAGAGCCACTAACTAACTCAGGTTTTCACAGGCTGGGCCAGTTAAGTGGGCCCAGTAATCAATAATAGTGTGTTAAACTATATAGACCGTACGCCTCTAATTAATACTAAACTGTCAAATTAAGCAGAAACGCTGATTTAATAGCGTGTTTGTGTATTTATGGCCACGGTAAGGCTTTTTGTTTAAATCACACCAAAATGAATGGTGGCGGTTGAGGACACACACTGGGTGTATCTTATTTATTCGTTCCTTTCCCCCTCGTATGGTATGCATTGAAGGATCATTAGTTGACACGAGAGTTCATCATATGAAGTTCACAATGAAGAAAGCACCGATTGTTTTTCTGTAGGAAAACCTAAACAGCCATGATAGATTGCACAGCATCGATGGATTGTACGGTAGTAGGATTACACGGCATGATGCCAAATTTCATCAGACTGGCAGGTCTGAACTTAAACATGGCAGTCGCAGGGTTTATGTTATGCACTGGCAGTTTGCAGGAGGGCCGTGGTGTTTATGATCTTTTGATAAAAGGCCACGGATGAACAGGGGGCAGAATCTTTCGCGTGGAGAGCCAGTTCATACAAACACGTGCAGCTGAATCATTTGACTGGCATTGTTTTTATAATAAGCATTCCCTTTGGCTTTGCCTTTTTTTCTAACAGCCATATAGGAGGCAGAAGGCTGAGCCAACTCCGCTCTCCTGGCACTCGCTCTTCTATACCAAATTAATTATGCCAGCACATCTACAAGCCCAGCACTGGCTCTTGAACCTTCTTTTATGTTAGGAGCATTTGCTAGGTAAATTCATAAGCCTAAAAGGATCTTGAGTGGGAAAGTGGTTATCCTAAACTGAGCGAGCAATGACAATGAGGATCATCCTTTTTCTGTGCAATACAATTGTAAAATGTAACATTTTTGGATAAAAAATACATTTATATGCAAAGTAGCTTTGTTGTACCTATGGTTTACATGCAGTTATGAGCTAGCCACTTTCTCTTGATTCCCAAAAGCAATCTGGTATTGTGTGCAGTGGATGGATTTGAATATGTGCATGTCCCGTGTGTTGACCTTTGCTTCTGAGTAGAGGGGTGAGATATACAGGCTGAAAGAAGCCTCTGTGTTTGGCTTCGACGTGACCTTGAGGGTGAAGGTGAGGTTGAGTTACCATAAAGAAAATGAAATTCTCTCCGACTGTAATTCATAGCCATATAGCCCAGCTCTTCCCTCCAACCCCTGCATTAGCCTGTGACGGTCTTTACTCTGACACACATGCTCTCTCTCTCTTTTTTCTGTGTGTGTGTGTGTATGTGTGTGTGTGGTGTGAGCTCATGAGAGAGCCCCTGCATTGCCAGTGGGAGACATGCGGCTCCAATAAGCCCAGTTCAAGGGCAAACCGCTGCTGAGTTGCAAATTGCTCAGTGTTAACATATGGTCTAATCCACCTAACACAAATATTGAGCAAACAGTTGTGTTCAACGACATAAACAACTGCCTCGGTCGGTGTACTGTATGGACCTTAGAATGTGAGATGAGATTTTTCATGTCTGTGTTTGCCCTTCTAATCATTGTAAATTACCTGCTAATTTATGTGGGCACCATTGTGACTATTTACTGGAACTGGAAATTGACAGCTCTGACTTATTTTCAATATATATATATATATATATACATACTATACATAGTACATACATATTTTTATTCATATATATATATATATGTGTGTGTATGCCTGAAGAGGATTTTGTTAAGTTCTGCCCTTAATAACAGATTGATTGACTGTGAAGAGAGTGCACTCGACCATATTTCCCTCTGTCAACAAAAGGGAGAAGTTTTGCAGACATTAGCTGCTGGGATGTTCAACACATGTCTGACCTTTCCAAATGCCAAGAAGAAGTATAGATTCCAGAGAGAAAAGAAAGAAAGGGGGAGGGAGAGAGGAGAAAAAAACACCAAATGAAAAAAAGTGATAATATGTGGTATCTCTTACTTCTAGGGTGTCTGTAGTTTCACAGGGATTTCAAAAGGTCACTGAAGGAGGAAAAAAGTATTCCAGTGATGAAAGAGCCTCGGAAATCTTAACATCCTCCAGTTTTTCCTTTCTTTCTTCTACTTAAAACCTCAACATATAATTTATCCCTTTGCCGTACAATCAATACCATGAAAAGGTAAAAAGTGTGGCTGTGGAGTAAGACCTGCTTCTCTGTAGTGTGAGGCTAAATCTAGACAATGATCTCCTTCCAGCAACTCACACACTTAGTTTGGTGACATTTGGTCAAAGTGAATAATTGTAGGAGTGATGGGGGCTCGGGGGATATATTCCGGAGAAATGAATGAGCTATTAAGGGAATAAAGAAATCCCTTAATTCATACTTAAGGAAGAGGTGGAATCTGTACACAAAGTGCAGGTTAAGG
Source organism: Alosa alosa (assembly GCF_017589495.1). Taxonomy (NCBI): domain Eukaryota; kingdom Metazoa; phylum Chordata; class Actinopteri; order Clupeiformes; family Clupeidae; genus Alosa; species Alosa alosa. Next base: position 5,107,337 of record NC_063199.1, read on the forward strand.
GAGGACCAAACGCAGTTAGGATTAATTTATTGACTGTACCTTCTCAGCATACAGCACTCATAACTTAGAACCCCTTTAATTAGGGCTTTGCATAACCATGTGTAATTTTGTGCTGATTTTTCTCCTTCTTTGTTTCCTGAAAGGCTTTGACTTATATCCCAATTTATTATAAATGGGAATGCAAAAGAAGTTATGCATGAAGAGTTAATATATGTACAACAGCGACACACTATTAAGATTGAAAAAAGAAGAAAGCAGAACACTTTTTTGGTCTTTTATGTTTCCTTCAGATATATAATGGCGTTTCCCTCAAGTCCCTGACATCCGTGCGGTTCAAAAGCGTCTGCAGTTCTAGGGAACAGAAACCACAGCCTAAGTACACACATGAATGTCTGCATAGCCTATATTTCTAACCTTGATAGTCTGCGTCTTTCACAGAGTTTGACAAAGTGAGATGTCTCCTTTGGCTTCATGTCATCACTCTCTTCATTTTTTTATGCAGTGTACATCCCACCTGGCCTTTCTGGCAAAATGCCTGAGGCAGATTACCTTATTTGAGCTGGATTACATTTTTAGTATGGATCAGAAGGTCAGGTAGAAACTGAGTGTTTTATTCCTCCTTGTACATACGCTGAGCATAGCAGCATGAGACAAATCTGTTGTGCATCTCATCATCCCTAAGCAGTAATGCTTAGCCACATCAGGGCCAAATCTGGGCCAGATTGTTTTAAAGAGTCAGTCCCAGTCTCACACTTTTGTGGCATATATATATATATATATATATATATATATATATATATATATATATTTAAATCAGTACAACACAGAGAAAAAGCGTCCATGCAGGAATACAGTGGCGTTCTTGTTAACATCATGCCGAGCCTCTTTAAACATGTTTTCAGGCCTCGTCCTGCTCACTTTGAGGGATGAGGGACGCCTGTTCCTTAATGTGTTTTTTATTTGGGAAGACGAAAAAGGGCTGTGGGATTTCTCTGCTGCCGCCCGTGGCTTGTCAGTGCTAATAGAAAAGATTGGTGAATCGGCCGGGATCTGGGAGCCGAGTCGTTTTGTTAATCCTGCTCCTCGGCGCTGAGCTGAGACTGCTTGTATTTACATATGCAGAAGGATCCCGCTGTTGCGAGAGGCCCGTTCGGCCGACAGCGCAATTAATCATCCCCAAATCCTCCCGCCGAGCAGGCAGACGACCCCAGCCCGACGCACTGCCACGGCGAGCTCGCAGGTGTGAATCAAAGCCGCGGTAGAAAAAAACTCTGCCACCAGATCTCCTTCCATCTCTGTCGTGTGGCTTCTCTCTCTATCTGTCTCTTTGTGCATGCATCTTTTTTCTCTTCACCATAGTGGTAACCTTTGGAAGCCTGTTTGCTTAAACGGAGGTTGTGAACTAGCCTCATGTTTAGAGAGTATTAAAAAAAGTATTTATAAGAGTATTTAGATTATTTATTTTAAGGGTGATAGCACTGAACAAATACAAACATGATAAATGTGGTAAATAAATCTACTTCATTCACTCAAAGAAGTTTGAAATATATGAAATATACTTGTCAAGTTCACTGGCATGAGCAGTACAATCACTCATGTGTTCAAGGGAAACATCCCTTTATATAACACTGCCAGCATTTCTATGGGTGGTGTACTATGGAATTTATTAGGAAGACATTGACTTTGAAATTTATGAAAATGTGCTACAACTCACATATGGTTAGGTACATAATAAGAACTCAAAGGACTGAAAAACAAACTCTGTTTGGCAGTACTTCTGTCTGTCATTTGGGAAACGTTGCACATTGCCAAAGGCTCGCTCTGTAGGTGCGGGCTTCCGCGTATTCCAGGCAGGATATGGGTTTTGGAAGTGCCTACAGAAAGCGATGATTAAAATCTAAGGGAGGTTGGTCTTGATTCAGCTGAATAATATTGATTGAAACACAGTTTACATTCATTTTCATTTTTAAAAGGTTTACAGGTCCTGGGGCGTGTGCAGCCTCGTATTTAAGCTGTGATTTATCCATCTTTCAGGCCGAATATGCATCTCCTGGGAGCGAGCGTTGGATACCAATCAACAGCGATAGCAGGCGATGATTCTAACATCCCGCGAATAGTTTGATAGCAGTCCCTTTCAATAAGCGTTGCCTCCATTAATCGCTTGCTTACTTTTGGGGTGCGAGAGCGTGTAGGAGTTATGATTTGTGTGATTTGGCTTTGAGAAAGTCAAGAGATGGTATTTTTTTTTCTCCCTCGCTCCCCTACGCCACAGCAGGACCTAGAGGCGAGAGCAGCTTGTTAAGTGTCTGAGGAAAACAAACGGCGCGGCTCGCCCGGGCTCAGCGCGGCGCGGGAGTGAGTGAGGGAAGGCTCCCCTGACGAGGGCTGCGCGGGCGCGTCTGATGTTGTTGTTGCCATGAACGTTCCCCCTGGCTCTCCCCCACCACCACCACCACCAGAACCATCACCACTGAGGGTGTGTATCCAAACACACTTCAGGCCCAGCTTGTGTAATTAATGCATTGAAACGTGTCTCCCTGCGCTCAGTTGTTTGTAGACTGAGATGGCTTGACCAAAGCACAGTTGTTTTTTTTCTTCAGCCTCACACACAGATGTGGACACAAAATCACACTAATTTACTCCCTTGCATTCTTATGCATTCTTATCTGTGTGCATGTGTGCACGCGCGCACACACGCACACACACACACACACACACACACACACACACACACACACTCACACACACACATCTATATATACTGTACATACAGAGAGAGAGAGAGAAATATCCCCACATGCATATACACATGGACAAACACAAATATTTCCAGTCACATAGCCTCTCCCTCCCACACGCATTCTCTCTGTAAAGCTGTTATGGATCTAACTGTTCTTTTTCCCCCACAATCAATAATTACTTTGATATTTGTGTAACAGCCATAGAGTAATCAATAAAAGGGTCAAAGAAAGTAAATTGCAGTCCCATGCCTAATGATTTTGTTTGGCTCAGCCTGATGAGAAAGATGTTTATTATCTGATTATTAAAGCAGCATAATGCATGTCAACTTTCACCGCCACCCCCTATCCCTATTCTCAAGATGAATTATGCTCCCTGCATCACCCCCTTGCTTTACTGCTTGCACTGGAAACACTGATGTGAGATTTCACAAAGAAAGGACACAAAAAAGTAGCTGAAATCATTTTTTAAAGTGGAGCTCTTCACATCCTCTGCCCACATGATTTACAGTCATAATAGCCTCGGTGCCGCCATTGATATGCAGCCTTTTTCACGAGCAGCTCTTGTCAATACCGCTGACAATGCCCAGGAACACAAATATTGACTGTGATTTAATTGCAAATGGAAATTTAAGAGTTACTCATTGCAGCTGCATAACTGTAATTCAACCGCCGTACTGGCGAATCTGACACTCAATGGCAAGCTACCGAATCCTCAGTTCTTACTCCAATAGGCTACACATGTACTCAAACTCAAATAACCTTTAGGGTCAGTCCACCTACCCACAGCAAACACCCACAGCACGCACAGACTCTCCAATGCTGTTTCTGCATCTTCACCTCTATGTCTTTCCCCTAAACACACACAAGAGCAGAGTCCACCGTTGACCTAATGCGGCCATAGGTATGGTTCTGTACTCATGCAACATGTACGGGAAGGGGCCAACCTTTCCCGCGCCCTGCCCAAGGGCAATGCATAGCGCAATCAGCACTGGCAGTTGGAGCATCTGCTTCCCCGGGCATGTGACTTTGCAGACAGATGTTGGAGCCCAGCTGTTAACACAAGATCATTTGTATGTTTGAGGAGAGGAGAGAGGGCTCCGCGTTTGAGTTCCCTCAGATGATTATTTCTCCCCCTGCTTTTCACAATAATCTTCCCTCGTTGATATCTGTGTATGTGTGTGTGTGTGTGTGTGTGCAGCCTTCTTTGTCTCTTTATGACACACACATTCACACACAAACATCATGCACACACAGACAGACAATCCCCAATGCACACATACAAGCACCATGTGCATACATACAAACGACAATTGTTTCACAGTCGACACACCCCTGTGCAGACCATCCCTGCACACATGAAGTATCCCTCTCTGCTCCACATGTGGACACTTGGATACAATTTCACTCCAAATTTCACTGTTGGTCGCCGTTCAACTCAAGGAACCATGAGGAGTTATTAGAGCACATTAGTTCATCTATGAGAACATTACCGCTAATTACGTCTATGAATTTTTCACCCCAGAAATCCATTCTTTTACCAACTATTGCTTTTCTCCAACATTTGTTTTTCTATATATCTCAGGCGTGCAAAATATTATTGTTCTTAATGGCTAAAAGCACATGTGTGCATGTTACAAAGATCAAATCAAGGTTTTATTTCACTATTTTTTTGTAGCTTTTGTAGTTTTAAGTCACAGAATGATATGTACATTTAATCTGTTGTTTCCACTTTGTATACATTCTTAGTATATAGATATATTACAAGCAGCAGATGTCATACCAAGAACATGACTACCTGGATGTACAATTATACAATTAGTTTACTTGGATATACTTCGGTAGTTTCTAGCTTTCTAGCCTTCTAGATCTTTATTAGTCACATTGGTCAGATAATAGTTGTATGGGCACCAGTCATAGCTGAAATTAACTAAATTTGTTGTTATTGTCAAATCATGTGTATTAGGAGATGAACTTATAATATGTTGTATATACAATCTGTAAACAGACCCTGAACTTATAATATGTTGTATATACAATCTGTAAACAGGCCCTGGCAGTTTTAAATGTTTGTTTTTTACTGTAAGAAGTATTTAAAAGAAGACACTCCTGGCCACCTTTACCTTTTGTATCCCTTTCCTTTATCTGGGGATGCTATTTCCACCTTAGCTTAGCCACAGCTGCGGTCTCTCTGTGCATCCTCTCCTCATAGCCACCCTGACTCTGATATGCGTGGAGGTGAGACCATAGACTGCGGGAGGCAGCAGACCAAGCCCAGGAGGTGATAACCCTCAGGGGGTTCAGGGCACAGCATCCCCACCCCCAACCCCGACAGACTCCCAAGCAGCCCCCCCCCTCCATCCCCCCATATGCACACACACACAGACACACACACCCCTGTCCCGGCCCACTGCGGGGGAAAATGAGTGGGGCATGGCAGAAGGACCCCATGGGGCTTTCTCACCTGTCCAACCCCCAGCGGCTCCGCATCCCTTCTCTGGGACAGGCAGCGGGGGCTTTAAATTCATCCCCTCCCAAGTTCAGAGTCGATTTGTTATCAAATCAAGCGTCGGGCGGCTGATTCATTGCTATTCAGCACTCCTACTGATTTATATGCAGAATGTAAAACAGATGCCTTATGCGATACATATTTATGGTGAGCCCTGCTCTCACAAGATTTATTATAGCTTCTTTCGTCGGGGTATGCATGAGCAGTGCTATGATGACTTGTATTTCCTCTCAGCTGCCAATGCCAAACTCATTAAAAAGAGGTGTGACTATTAATATACATTGTAATACTGACAGCTCCTAATTTATAACCCTTCTTCCGGGTTAGAGCTTTTTTCCCCCTATTCTCTTCTCCCCTTGTCTGGGGGGATCTCTTTTTTCTTTAGTGTGTGCACATGTGTATGTGAGGGTGTGGGTGCGGGTGAGTGCTGTATGTTTCAGTGTGCTTTTGAAAGACAGTTCACATGTGTGTATTTGTCTGTGTGCGAGTCTAGAGACATACACACACACGCACATTCATATGTGTATATCAAAACTATATATGCATAGCATTGCTGCATCGTGCTTCATATCTGTGAGTTTGTTTGTGTGTTTGAGTGTACTGTATGTGTATTGTGTGTGTTTGAGTGTATGTGTATTGTGGTGGTGGTGTGTTGGCACGGGGGTCTCTCCCTCTGTTCTCTGATATTGATTTATGGGGTCCTCTCCCCCGACACCCTCTGGGTTTATGGACCTGCGCCCCAAGCATCTGACGCCCTTTTCTGCTCCCAGATCAGTGGTGATCTGAGTGGTCTTTGTGGACGCAGCCCCAGGCCTTCAGAGAACAAGATGGTGGCAGCTCCCTCTGCTTAACACTCCCTTCTACCTAGTCCTGGTACATAGTCTGCATAATCCAACATTGTTCATTGTCATGGGTTATAATTTCACAAACAAGTCTGGATGATGGTGTATGTGAGCTGTTTATTAGACATTTTTAGCCATTTTCAGTCGACAGCCTCGTAGTCGTCAAAGAACCAGTAGGTCGTTGGATTTCATGCACTCCTGTGAATTCAACAGACATTTTGCAGGAATATATATGTACTCTCTCACCGAATGAGATGATCTGATCTGATACTGATACTGATCTGATCGTAAAATGAATGTGTTTGGCATCAGATAGCATCTCTCATAGGAATGGACCTGGGGCAGATCCCACCACATCCGCACCGAATCGGTGCCTGATCAGTTCCAGACAAAACTGCCGCTGTGAACTGTACTGTAGCTATTGAGAATGAATACCATGCAGTCAGGTCTGCTATCCAAAGTGGGCATCAGAAAAATATCCATAGGCAATAGTGCATGTGAATGTAGCCAGCTGATTCACTTTTTAGAATCATAGCAAGTCAGTGGCTTTGTATACAGTGCCTTTGCTCATGCTTCTAATTGGGCACTGGACAGTTGGTTTTTGAATGCTGATGTGGGCTAATGATATTTTAACCAGCGAGCCCTTCATTGCTGCGACAGAGTATTCCCTTCGCTAAGTCTGACAAGAAAAGGTGGGCTGTTCAGCCCTGCTGGCAAGCTATTCAGGCACCGGGGG
>NC_063199.1:5119161-5194161 GCF_017589495.1 Alosa alosa
TTTTGTGTATGCAGCACGGCCTGGCGTTTGGAGACCTTGAGTTTGGTGAACTTCTCTGATTCGGGCCTCTTGCCCACTCTCCTTAGTGCTCTCAAAACATTCCCATCTGTTCACACGGGGAAGAAAGTAATTGCGTTCAACTGTTTTCAGATGAATCTATCTTTGAAAAATGAAGGGAAAATATATAGAAATATATATGTATTCATTTTTTTTTTTTTTTTTTATTTTCAACAAAATAATGTGTTTGGTAGTTATGAGAAAAATGTTAAAGAAAAATAATATCTCTTCTGTTCTTTCTGTTATGGTCTTGTTTCTTTGAGGGTGTCCAGAGACAATACTTCAGATATAATCATCCACAATTGAGAAAATACCACTCGAAAAAAAAATAAACGCTTGAGGATCAAGGCATAAAATTGATTTACATTTTAAAAAGCGTCAGGTCGATTACAAGGTTGTCCTTAAAATATGTGTTAATAATCACACTGAGTAATGTATGCACAGCAATGCCAGACAGCATTTAGCTCTAAAGCCTCTTAATACCCATACTGTATTTCATGTCGTTTATCAGAGCAAGCTACAGGAGGACGCAGGAGCAGGGAGATCCTGAATGTCTCAAAAAGAGAAAAAGAAGGAAAGTGAAAAAAGACAGAAGAGCATGGAGCCTTAACAAGCAATCAGTCAGATGTAACACAAGCGAGAGCATTTCCTGGCTGGAGAGGAGAGAGGAAGAGAGCAAGACAGACTGTGTGTGTGTGTGTGTGTGTGTGTGTGTGTGTGTGTGTGTGTGATGGGTGGGGGATAAAAGAAAAGGGTGTGAGAGTGCTCGGTAGTTTCTGCCTTCAGTCCAGAGGAGTGTAGACGAGCGCAGACAGGAAGTCAGAGGGTTGCGCCTGGGGATCCAGAGAGCTAGGGTTCACTGGTCACCATTGGGAAGGGTCACTACAGCCCTGGCCACCAATAACAACATTTCTTTCTTCTCTCACAATGGCACCTTTTAATCTTATCTTGTCCACGAAAGCGGTGAGCCACGGGGAGAGAAAAGAAAGAGCTGTCATCGCCAAATAGAATGTTTTATAAAACGTTAAATGTTGGTGGCCGAGCTCGTACTTGCCCAAGCTGCATAACTTATGTCTCACTACCCCCAGAAAATAAGGATGTCTTGGAAAAGCCAAATTAAATATCAGATAATCACCGTTTTCGCCGTGTTACGGTGATTTCTCTTCTCGGAGTCAAACGTTCATGTATATCAGGGAGGTATGACACTCTTCCTATTAAACCAAGGGCACAAAAGAAATTCCTCACGATCACCAAAGCCCCATAAATGTCTTGCACCAAAATGGAAGCTGTGCAGTATGTCAGTTATATGGAGCCATAACAGGTTTTAAGAAGTGCAGTAATGGAGCCATTTACCAGGACCCAACAGCTAAAAAACAGAAAAAACACAAAAGGCCCTTTTCACTGTTCATATTGTAATGACCTTTTTTATTTTGTGCAATACTGTCTCTGTCTGTCTGTAATTTATGTCACCTGGACGAGAAATTGAAAAGATGACTGAGGGTCTGAATCACGGCAGCAAACAGGAGATGCAGGGCGATGCGCCGCTATCCGCCGCTTCCTTGTTTTCGAGCTCCCCTCGAGATGAGGCGAGACAGGAAGGCGGTGGAGGTGCGCCAGGAAACCTAGAAGTGCGAAGTCAGCTTCTGATTAAAATTCACACCTCTAATGGGCCTAGATGGCGGACGATCAGTGCGTCTTGGCCCAGCCACTGATCAATCCCAGTGTATGCGAGGCTCAGGATGGGCACTGTGTACATTGTCACACTCAGAGCCTTCAAGAAAACCCCCCCCCCATCCTCACTCTCTCTTTCTATCTTTCTCTCTCTCCCTCTCTCATTGCATCCGTTCAAAAGTGTGTGTGATATTTCTTTTCCCTTTTCAAAAGATTCTTTACATTCTTACATTTCTGTTAGCATATTAAACCAAGGTGAGGTCTTCAAACCTTGTGGAACAAAAAAAAGAAGAAACAGCAACCTGCCCATCAGTGTGGAACAGAAGCTTGAGCTCGGTGTAAAAAAAATTGGACGCCCCTGTGTAGTCGAAACACGCAATCATGGACTAAATTATGGCGGGGCGTACAGTTCACCGAGGCTCCCCTTGTGCCGCTGAGCGACAGGGGGAAACCGCTGAGTAATCCGCCTGCATTAAAAAAGACAGGCACCAATATCGCCACACAATAGAGCCTAGCGCGCGCGCCGGGAAAAAACACAAAACCGGCCACTTGTGTTGTCTCCTGGCCGCTGCCACTCACCGCCCGTAAGCTCCTAGTCAAATGACAGCCGGGGCTGATTGACAGCAAGTTAACTGGGATTTCTGTGCGAGGGATAATAACGACTGAGCTATTGTGGGCTGTGGATGCAGTGCGAAGCCTCCCGCTATTGCTGCTGCCATTGGCTTAAACTGTTTAGTCGTAGCAGGGGGAGAAACACTTGATCCTAACCCTTATTTTGGGATGAGTAGAGTGTATTCTGCGATCATTTCATAATGGACGCTGATGCAACGGATGATCGTTTTTAATTTATTTCATTTTTTTTGGATACCCAAGAAGAGCACAGCACACTCTTAGCGTGTGTAACCTCTGATTACTGTACGCAAGGGGGCCAACTCTTGTCTGTGGCACAGTGTGTCGATCTGGCTCCAAGGTTCTCTCTCTCTCTCTCTCTCTCTCTCTCTCTCTCTCTCTCCCTCCCCCTCTCTCTCTCTCTCTCTCTCTCTCTCTCTCTCTCCTCCCTCTCTCTCTCTCTCTCTCTCTCCAAATGAGCACAAAGAGAGAGCGGATGTTAGAGGAGAGGCTGGGCTGTGCTGACAGCCCTCAGACAGCAGGGCACAGAGAGAGAGAGCGAGAGAGAGGGAGAGGAGACAACAAGAGAGCTATGAGAGAGACATAGACAAAGAGGGGGGAGAGCAGGCAGACCCATAGAGCGAGAGAGGGCACGAATGAGAAGAAGAGAGTGAGAGACAGGCCAGTTGAGGGAGAAAGAGAAAGACAGCGAGAGAGGAGAGAAAGAGAGAGAGAGAGATCACAGACGCTGGACCTCTTGCTCTGGCCTCTCAGCAGCTTGAGGCTTATCAGCTCCTCTCTCCCAGAGTGTCGTCCACTCCAGCCCCGATTCGTCCACCTCGGCCCAGCCTCGCTGAGCCCTGCCGGTCCCCCCCTGACCGTCCCCGCGTGCCCCACTCGGCTTTTTTTTAATGTAATCACGCACGAAATATAAGCTTTTCAGCACGTGAGAAGCGGCAGCGCCACTGGAAACAATGGCAAACCGGAGCTGGCAGGATGAACTGCCTAGGACAGAAACTGCAGTATGACTGCTCCCCCTGGTGGCAAGATGCGGAGGCGTATGGGAAGGCAGGGGAGCAGAAGGGAAGGGTAAGGGAGGGTTGGGTTCTCTAGAAGGGGGTCACGTCAGCCGAGCAGCCAGATTGATGGTTGAATGAAAGCGTGGCCGCGCATAATTGAGGGCCATGATTAGTTGTTCCCTCGCATTCTGTCATAGATTTTTTAATAAAGATAATATGTGTCATATTTCATCATGTAGCTGGGTTATCCTGACAGTTCGAATGTCCAGAGCTATGAACAGGCGATGAACCACTTCACCTTGCTTGTGCTAATTCACCTACTTGTACATACTCACGATTAGAGTGAAAGTCAGGTTATCTGCACAGGGGTATTTCCACTCTGGGTCCCCTTGAAAATATTGTGCTCCACTGACTTAGCAATTAGCCTCCGCGCCACACACAGACACACACACACACATGCACTGCAAGTGTCTCACAAGACTACTGTTGTGATTCATTAGTATGCCTCAGACCCACAATGGGAATGTGGAGGACGAAAAGAGTTAAACGTGTCCAAGTCACACAATCCCTGAAGGGTTAAGAGCACATGTGCTCTCTCTCTCTCTCTCTCTCTCTCTGTCTCATCCATTCACACACACATACACAGACATACCCACAAGCACGCACACATACAGTACGTCCACATCGGCAACCTAAAAGCTCACGAGTCTGGCTGTGCATGCAGATGCACTCATAATTCATTTAAGGCCATAAATCTCTGTGGGCTAATGCTCCTCAAAAGCCTTGCTACGTCCTTAAAGAGTTAAATCATCATGTGTGTGTGTGTGTGGGGGGGGGGGCTTTGGAAAAAGAGAGAAAAAAGGCAGAAAGAAAGAGTGCTGTAATTTTTTTTCAAGGATGGCTGAAAGTGCTTAGACTGGTCCCTTCAGTCAAGTATGTTGCCATGCGAGGGATTAGAACTGTGTGAAGAGCCAGGTCTTGACCTGCCGGCCTGGGAGCTAGGCGGTAACCTGACCCAATACCAGGTGTATGCCTGCAGGTCAAAGGGTTGAGAAAGCAGGCAACAAAAGACAGCTCCTCCATAAAACCCCACATTGCTCCAATTAACCATTCTCCGACCATTTCAAAATGCCAGACATATTCTCCTTAAATCCCATGGATCAGCTCGTCAGGTCCAAACACACACACACACACACACACACACACACACACATACACACATGGATAAACACACACTCAGCTGAAGCAAGTATGGATGACCACAACAAGTGCCTGTAATGGCAGTTGTGCCAACCAAAATGACAAATAAATGAAATGCATGTTTTATATGTGCTCTAATAGGGAAAATGTTAATAGCATGCTTAGCCTCTTTCCACCCCCTCCAGGCTTTGCTTTTACTTTCAAAATAATTTACTGCGGCTTTAAAAAGTCCTGTCATCTGCAGCCGGAGACCCATAACTGTCGCGCGAGTCGATCATTTATCCAAGATCTCTTAAGTGTGAGGCGTTAATGGGTGGACTCTATACAAAACAGAATGAAATCACACACACACACACACACACACACACACACACACACACACACACAAACGTTGGTAGCGAATATTATTGAAAGGGGTTCGGAACTAGTGGCATATTAGCACACCTGAGGTGAATAGCAGTGGATTAATTAGGCTTCCTAGTGGATTTCACCCTTGCATGTCAGCTGACGTTGACATGTCCAGAAGAGAACGCTGTGCAACATAACACAGTGGTGAACGTCAGACACAAGTCTCACAGTGAAATACAACCTTTAACATTTTTGCAGTCTCACCACCCCTGTAGACAGCTATATAACTGCTAATCATTTATCATTTTATTTGCCTGAAGGTGTGATGGTCTGAGCTTTGTGTTTGATGGAATCTTTCTCCAAGATGTTCATGAAGTGACTGAAATGATGTTGGCTGCTGTTTGCTGTGTAATAGCTAATGATATTAGCAATGAACACGAGGTGTCAATCTAATACTAATGCCACTGTTTGCTATGTCTGCTTATTTCAGTGTGTGTGTGTGTGTGTGTGTGTGTGTGTGTGTGTGTGTGTGTGTGTGTGTGTGTTTGTATGTGTATCTACTGTATGTGTGTGTGTGAAGGATTAAACAAAGCTCATGGTGTCTGTGAGTAACTGTGTCTCGTTTGGGGTTTGGAAGCAGGAAAAAAAGTCCACCTCAGTGTCATCCAATGTTTTGATTTGAAATTTAAGCATTTTCCAAAAAGAAAAAAAATGAACAGGATTGGAGATGGATGTGGTGGATGAGACGAAAGGGTATGGTCACATCACTTTAAGGAGCTTAATTTTGATGTTGGTTTAAGGCCATTCAATTACACATGTCAAACTGCCAGGATAAACCTAAGTGTGGCGAAATGGCTTTAGCTTCGTATTCCCAGTTTATAGTTCATTTGCAGTGGCTTCCCAATACTGTGACTATGACTGTGCAAGATTTAATATTCAAGCTATTGATTTCATACTCACTGAGTGGCAAAGATCCTTAGCCAATTTCCTTGTCACGGACAGAATTACACTGGTCTGCAATGATTCTATTACCACATATATCTGTTCACAGCATGCAGGCGTATGAGAGACAGCCTACTGTATGTGATCCCAGCTGTAGCTGAACGCGTCGTAACACAACACTGACAGTCGAAAGTCAATCGGCGCGGCAACTCGGGAGCCTGTGCGGGTTAATTTCCCAGGCCTGCCCTCACACACTCTGTTTAGATAGGTGCGCCTTGTGGCAAACAGGCCGCCCTTTGTGCCGCATCTCTTTAATCTATGACTTCATTAGGGAAGGAAATGGGAGTAAATACAAAAAGCCATTGTCTTTGTCTTAGGAGGCGGCGGCACTCGCCCCATATTCCTTGTGTAACTATCTTGTCTGTAATATTCATTACTCACCCGGGTCCCTGGGCTGACTGATCTCAGACCTGTGTGGCCTTGGAAGACATGGAGGGTGCTAGGAGTGTCTGTGGCAACGTGTGGTGCGTGCAGCTTGGCCTGTCCGCCTAGATTCTCACATTTCTCTGAAGGATGTTTCTTGTTTTTGCTCTTTGGCCTACAAGCGCATTCCTGGTGGTGAATTGTGCATGTTGTGGCTTAGCCCCCCGTCTCAACAATGCACTCGCACACAGAGAAGCTGCGTGGCTGGTTTTAGCGGCGGCCGGACATCGGTTATACACAAACGCTGGGGAAATGTTTACTTCGGGGGGAAATACAAGCGCAGCATAGTCATAATAATTATACCCAAGAAATCCGTCAAATTACTAATTCTTTAGAGTTGAGCTCATGTGTACAGTACCATATCATTCAGTGAGGCAGACAAACATACCATGATGACTTATCCATCGTAGAAGCCACAACATACTGTAACCTATGCGATTGCCACTGGAGGCTCATGGGAGTATTCATGGATGGAAATGGATGAGAAATGGAACTACGCCCGCATGTCCTTTTAGGTTGTTGTGATGGGTACAGTATTCACATTAATCAAAACTATGGGAGAGAGTAATAATAGTAGTTCTGAGGGAGGGCCCAGCACACTGTGTCCCCTCCATCTGGCCCCCCCTCTCACCTACAGCTCAACTGTTTCCCAGTGTTCTACAGTTGTTGCTGTTTTAGATAATGTCTTCCTCTGGCAATCTCTATTGGTCTCTGTCCCCTCCCATTTCCCATTTCCCTCTCTCTCTCTTTCTTTCTCTTACTCTCTCTCTCTCTCTCTCTCTCTCTCTCTCTCTTTCTCTGTCTCTCTCTCTCCTTTCTCTCTGTATGTGTGTGTCTGGGTCTTCTCTTGCTTGCTTTCTTCCCTTCTTAGTGAAATGAATTCTGAGGCGCACTTGCCAGGTGACCCGTGACCATGGGCGGACAAGGTTACCAGTGCTGACTTTACAGCCGCTCGCGTCTCCTCCCCCTCCCTCCCTCTCTTTCCTCTCTTCCTCTCTCTTCTCTTTTCCTTTCCTCTTTCTTTATGTCTATGTCTCTTTCTAACTCACACACAGACACACACACACACACACATACACACGCTGCTCATGTATTGCACATGGCTCCCACCCGTCTGCCACGGAGAGGTGGACACCAATAATAATGAAAACCAAAGAGAGAAGAGATAGTGAGAGAGAGAAAGAGGGAGAGAGGGAGGGAAATCAAATGAGAAGGAGAGATAGATTCGAAAGAGAAAGAGAGAAAGAACAAAAAAAGGAGGAGAAAAAAAATGCAGGACAAGCCTACTGCCCTGACGCCCTCCAGGCTCGAGCTGACAAAAACATCACTGCGATGACAGCAAAATATGTGAGGTGAACAAAAAGCCAGAGGATGCTGGGGAGGGAAAAGGAGAAGAGGTGACAGTGCAGTGGAAGCAGGGGGGCGGGGGGGGTGGGGGGGGGGGGGGGTGGATGAGTGGAGAATATCAAGATACTGTAATGATTTCTACCTGCATTTTCTGGTATGGTGTTCTCTCATGGCGCCCCTTAACACTGTGACTTGTCAACATGTCATGATAAGTGGCACACCAATTGAAACAGCTCTCATAGTTTCACACCGTCACTAAGTGTCATACAATACAAAAGCATCTCCTTCCTTGTTAGCTTTACCTGATGAAAAATGTTTTTGGCAATGACAGTGATGCAGCAGCACAGATGCCTTCTGTTTAAAAGTGTTATTATGGTGTAGTGTTAGCATCTCTGTAAATCCCTATGGTAAAGTTGAGTGAGGAATACTTTTATTAAGAAAACTGTATCACAACTTACAACTGAAATTGTTCGTCTCACAGGCATGTTTGTGTGTGTGTGTGTGTGTGTGTGTGTGTGTGTGTGTGTGTCGCAGAGAGAGATAAGGGCCTACAGCAACAATGTTGTAATAAGCATATCTTCTCATTATGGAACTAAACTTAAAACAAAATTACCACTCAGTCTGGATAATTTTGCTCATTTGTAATATTGCAGTATAGCTTCTATCCGTGTTGATGGATGTCTTCCTGTCATAACTGGAAAGTGCATAATTGAAAAAATAATGAAGTGGAAGGCGCTTGGTAGTACATGTATGTATAGCTGCATGTGTACTGTACAGTATGTGGGTATGTATGTGTGTTGATTGTTTACTGCATGTGTGATTGTAGGCGAGTACAGACTTGTACTTGAGTGCATAATATCGGCGTACTGGTTTGTGTAAGTCTATTTCTCTCTGTTTAACTGTCCGTGTATGTGTGTGTGTGTGTGTGAGTGTGTGTGTGTGCACCAGGTTCCGACTCTCTGGGCTTTATGTAAACACGCGGGAGCGAGGAGGCTGGGAGCGGCGGGCGTCTCTTTCATGTGGTCGCCTGCGGCGTGCTCGGCTCTTGCCTGCGAGTGCTCCCATTAAAAAAAGCGTGATAAGACTTCGGAGGCTCTCATCAGGCCCAGAGAGGCAGGCTGGCTGAGCGTGGGGCCCACACAAAGGTAATTATTATACCTGAGTCCAGCACCTTGTGTCATCCTGCCCCGGGGCGGACTGGGCTACTTCCACGCCGCCGCCGCCGCTGCCGTAGAAGGAGATCTCAGCTCCTCTTTTCTCCTGTTTATACAAAACTTATTTTTTCTTTCCTTTTCTTTCTTTTCTGCCGCTTCACTTCCGTGAACCTGAGTTCTTGGTCTGAACTTTTCTGAACTGTTTTGTGTTTTTTTCCCCCCCTTCTCTTCCTTTCTTTTCCTTTAACTCTCGTTCGCTGGCGCCGCCATGCTCGTCCCTCTGTGTGTTTTTTTTTGTGTTTGTTTGTGTCGATGGCGAAGGGAAAAGGAAACGGGGAAGAACCTAAAGCCCGCGACCTGCGTGTGACTCACTTCTAATCGCCTCCCATTACACTCCCTTCAGCCTGATTTTGCTTCCCTGTTCTGATGTTTGAGCAACCAACAATCACATCTGTCAAAGATCTCTGTCATGCCACATTTGGCTCCGCGCCTTAAGCAGGCTGCCAGCGCTCGACTCTGCCGTATCCCGCCGCACCGCACCGCACCTCTCCAACGATGGACTCTTGCCACGGCCAACTACAAGCAGCCTTAAAATTGAATGCACAAGTGCATTACGGAAAGTTTGAGCGCCGTGCATTTGCTTGCTGTCCCGATTGCTTTTGCCAGGTTTCACTCAGGAAGATCCAAATCCAGTTATGCGTAATGGCTTGTGACAGAGTAGACAGGAGATGACATTATAAGCCCCACGCCAGCTTCAATCAGATGTCACTTGCGAGTTCTGCAGAAATCGCATTATTTCTACGCCATGATGGCCGATCATGTCCTGCTCACTGGAACCATGGGCAGTGCCGTGATGCCGTCAGCAAGTCTGCCCCAAGTCTGTCAACATAAACAAAGGCGTCTAAAGTCATTTTGAATCAGTGCTGCCAGCTAATAAATGACAAAGCCAGGCAGCCGTGAGATTTTTCAGTCAGCAACCATGCAACTCTCTAGCTTTAGATAAAATATCAAAATAGTTTTAGCACCCTTTTAGTGCATTCTGCACATTGTTCTACTGTAATTACTGTAATGTAATTAAAGTAAACCCAGACACAATATGTTCTGAAGAGTTTAAAGAGTTTAAAGTTTATTTAGATATGTTAGATTAGGCTAACACCAGTGGTACATCAAACTATTGAATCAGAGAAGTGAAGCCATCTGTTTTGTTTTCATTTGTCCTTTAATTGTTCCTATTTTCTCTCCCTTCCTGTTTTTCATTTGAGCAGCACAGTATCATTCATATCCACAGACCCTTTTCAAACGGAACGCTCAGAACGGCCAAGCGCCTCAAAACTAGAAATCCGACCGTCTGCGTCTCTGGTAAATCCTCACGGCTGCCGCTGCCGCCTGGTCCCCATCCGCTCCTCCATCTCCACCGAGCCTCGTCCGGCACACTGCCGCTGGCGCTAATGCTGCTTATTCCTTCTCTTTTTTTGTCAGCATCAGATCAGAGAGTAATCTGGAGATGGTGTGCAACATGAGACCATGGCCATAACACAAAGACGTCGGCTCTGAAGCGCCATCCGTTCGCTCGTTCGTTCTCCTCTAGTGTCAGCACTTGAGATCTCAATCTGCAACTTAAAGGGCCCTTCTCGCTCTTTCTTTGTGTTGATCCAGAGAGGTTACATCAAGAGAGAGAGAGAGAGAGAGAGAGAGAGAGAGAGAGATGGAAAGGGATTGTTGAATTCGAGGGGGAGATGGAGAGAGAGAGAAAGAGAGAGAACAAGGGAGTGAGGGAGACACGCAGAGAGAGAGAGAGAGACAAAGACATATACCCCAGAGAGACAGGGGGGATGGGGGTTAGTGTCAGTGAATACATGTGTGTGTATGTATGTGTGTATGTGTGTGTCTGTGCGTGTGTGTGCACACAGTACATGTGTGCAACTGTCTGTCCATTTATATATGTGTATGAACTCAGTTAAATGTGCATACAGGTTTGTATGCATCTGAATCTGTGTGTATGTGTGAAACATAGATAGAAACACATAGTGAGACAGTGTGTAATTGAGTGTGTGTACATGTAATCATGTGTGTGTTTATGTATGTTTGTGTGTTCATGTCTCCATGTGTTTGTGTGATTGTGCACTAATGCACTTGTGTATGTGGTATGTGTATGTATGTGGCGTGTATGTGTGTGTGTGTGTGTGTGTGTGTGTGTGTGTGTGTGTGTGTGTGTGTGTCTGATGTGTGTGTGTGTGTGTGTGTGTGTGTGTGTTTGTGTCTGTGTGTGTGTGTGTGTGTGTGTGTGTGTGTGTTTGTGTCTGTGTGTGTGTGTGTGTGTGTGTGTGTGTGTGTGTGTGTGTGTGTGTGTGTGTGTGTGTGTTTGTGTGTGTGTACGTACGTGCGTGTTTGCTCTATGGGGCACAAGCCCCCCTGGGGAGCCGATCCTGTCACAGAGATCACAACAAACTGTCATGCACACAGCCAGCAGCAAGGGAAGCATGCTGCTCCGCAGACCGCAGAAGCGCCACGGAAAGAGGACACTAACCGATCCCATTTTACAGCGGGCAGCGCGTCTGCGTGTGTGTGTGTGTGTGTGTGTGTGTGTGTGTGTGTGTGTGTGTGTGTGTGTGTGTGAGTTGGTGTGCATGTGTGTGTGTATGTGAGCGAGAGAGAGTGAGAGTATATGTGTGTGTGTGTGTGTGAGAGAGAGAGAGTGTGTGTGCTGTGCAGCACACCAGTATCTCAGCAGACCTATGATTTAGTGAATAAAGGCGGGTTTTGAACAGCAACAACAGAGGATTAAGTGTGAGCCCTACGCAGCCTCACTCCCCAGCCGTCTTGTCTGCCTCCCACAGCTGCTTACAGGCCTGTGCCGCGTGGCACTGACTTCCCCGCCAGACAAGCACGCGCCGCTCAGATCCTTTTATTTTACTTTCAGTGCCTCTCCACAGATTTTTACAAGGACAAAACACACAATCTTTACCTCCACATTGTTCGGCTGAAGGGTTGTTTTACGGCTGCTTCTGCAGCTGCAGTTGTTGTTGTTGTTGTTGTTGTTGTTGTTGTTGTTGTTGTTGTTGTTGTTGTTGTTGTTGTTGTTGTTGTAGTACTGTGGTTATCCCTTCAGGATGTCTAATGTCTTCCTTTGTATGTTTGATCTCGGAGAGAGGACCTTCACTATCTTTATGGCCAGCATGGAGGCAAGGCTGCTGACAGGGGAAAGAAGAAAAAAAAAGATAATGACAGCCACCCCTTTGATCTTTCACATATGTTCTCTCCTCCTGCTCTCTCTCTCTGTCTTTGTTTCCCACCCCACCCCCCCACCCAGTCCCCCCTGCGTCTGCCTGTCCACATTTACCTCACCTATGCACGGCACACATATGCACACGGTCGACAGTGACTGTGTGACCGTTTGGTTGCGGCGAGTGAGAGTGAGTGAGTCACTCTCGACTCTCGCCGGGTGATGAAATCCGCAGGCTCTGTGCAACACTGCGAGCTTTAAAGCACTAGGACAGGAGTGGACAGGAGAGGAGAGGAGCGGTGAGGAGGGGAGAGAGGATAAGAAAAGAGAGGAGAGGGCAACAGAGGTGAAGAAGGGAGAGGAGTCACACCAGGATTGAAGTCAACTCTACATCATGCTACACTGTATCCATTAATGTCTCTCTGTCTCTCTCTCCCCCTCTCTACCTGTCTACCTGTACATGTATGTTTTGGATCTGACAGCCGTTGTCAATCGTGTACGTGGCTCAATATGCACAGCTGTCACATGCGCCTCCATCAGTGATATTTAGTGTCCCGTCAGACAAAAGCGGAGCTGCGAGGTTTGTCAGTTTAAAGCTCAGGCGTGTTATTATCATCTAATTCGCAAAGAAGAGGCAATAATTACATACAATTAGAATTATATGCCTGCCACCAATGCAGGGTGCTGAGCCTCAGGTAGGTGCTCTAAAGGCCCTTTTTACATGCTCTGATCTCTTCACTTGCTTTCTCTCCCTTCCTCCCGTCTTTGCCTCTGAGTTTTGGGTGAGCGTTGTAATTACCATATTACATAACACACAAAAAGTTTAGTGTATCATTACCTGACGGGGGATGCAAGGAGTGTTGCCACAGCGTCATTAGCAGCGTGGGAGCAACCGTCAGTACTCACACAGTTTATTTCGCACAGTCACGGCTGAAGGGAGAGAAAAAAGAAGAAAAAGAGGGCAGACTGAACGTGTGGGGTCCCGTCGACCCAAACGCCCACCCGCCCCGCCCCACGCACCCCCCACGAACCCCCCCGCGCCCCCCCCACTCTCCCCTGCTCATCGCCCCCTGCAGGAGACAAACCTCACACAGCCGCCTGATCCATTTCAAAATAATACACAAAAACCCTTTTCATTTTCTTTTTTTTTTCTTTCTTTTCTTCATTTATTCTTCTTTGCTCTTTCACTCTCTCTCTCTCTATCTCTCTCTCTCTGTCTCTCTCTCTCTCGCACACACACAGACACACACACCCAGTGTATGAAAGGCTGATGTATGAGCGCTATGTGCTCCCCTGGCCCACCCACCCAACCACAACAAAAGGAGGGGAATGTCAGTGGCGGGCCCGGCGCCGGGGTCAACTGTACGTCTTCACTCACCACCGCGTCATGTAAGGAATTCTACAGACACCAGCTCCCGATTTCATGGCAAATTTCCACCCAGGAATACATCTGTTTGGGGAATGTAGAGCAAGCCAGCGGGAGTGGGTTCTCCTGGATTAGGCCTGCTCATCAGTTTATCATTCATCAGACCACAGGGGAGAAAAGGAGGAGAGGGAGGAGGAGGAGTGGGAGGAGGAGGAGGAGGAGAATCCTGCCACCCACTCCCCACCTACACCCCACCCGCCCCCACCTGCCCAAAAAAGAGAGAGAAAAAAAAACGAGGGAGAGCAGAGAAAAAAACTCCCTAATTCTCTGCAGCCGTACCTTCCTTTGTAGATGAGGATTAACGACGGGCCTGAAAGAACCTGATGAGTTTAAAGCTGGAGATGAGAGCTGGGGTGAGAGGCGGCCAGATCAGAACTGAGATACCATTAGAAAATCCCATAAATCAGCCTGCGCTTATAGGCGGGGGGAATACAGTTTAAAGACCATCTGGACTTTTTAACCTCCACGTTTATTTCCAGCTCGATCCACTGTGATTATCGTCCGGAGGGGGACAGCACCATATTTCCTTGAGCGCTCCACGCCACCTACATGTGTGCGTTATCCGTCTCCACTTGGCTCTCTTCTCGCTGTGAATCTGCTCTCCTGTAATAAAACATAGTTTTCCCCCCTCACTCTCTCTCTCTGTGTCACTTATAGGCCTTGGGGGGGGGGTTTACTTGTAGCATGCAGCTGAACCAGCTAACTGCAGATTATAATTTGCTCCATCCAAGAAGAATTAGGGCCTTTTTTATGGGTAATAATTAGGTTAGTAATGTATTCATTGACAGAAAGCAGCTTTGTTGCCTTCTAAACCGACTGAGGGAGGGAAAAAAGAGGAGGAAGAAAAAAGAGGAAGGGGAGGGAAAAAAGGGCTGCATGCCTCACAGGCCACTAATGAACGGAGCCGGCGAAAATTTACAAGTGGAGGCAGATTTTTAAGAGTAACATTGATGAGGCACAACACCTTGCATGCCCCATGAATCAGTTTCCCCTCTTATTTTCATTGCCCAGGAGATTTACTGCCATGTTAGGAAAACCAGGGAAGTGACAGAATTAAGGAAGCTGGAATGTAAACTGACTCGGTGGGGAAATGTCGGTAGATTTACTTTACTGCCTGTGTCTGAAACACAGGCATGATTTACCTCCCTCTAAAATGCCATTTGAATTCCCTCTCGGGGTGGCCGTAAATGAACTCCATTTTAAGTCATCTGGGTTGAAGCGTTTTACCCTCCAAAGCGACAACATCAAACTAAAAGTTGTCTTGTGGCCCCTTAGAAAGTAAATAAATAAATATATAACAGATCTTGTGTGATTTAATTTTTCGAAAGCTTACCTGCACGCCAAAAAGTCATGTTTTCACACCGTATCTTTTTTTTATTATATTACTTCCAGGTATGGCCAACATCAAGGGATTATGACAGGTGCAGCAGCACTCAGTAAGCAACCTTTTTATCAAATTCTTTCACTCTCAGAAATGAGTTTGTTGAGGCCAGTTTAGCCTCTCTGGCATGGGGGTGGGGGGAGTTGGGGGTGCACAGTGTAAAGACTCTGGGCATCTGCCAGCAAACAGCTCTCTCTAATTTCAGCTGGAGGTCAGCCTCTCTTTAAAGGGCACCTGGGATCTGTCTCTTTAAAACCAGAGGCCAGTGAAAGTGTCTGAAGTGGATATACACTGAGCTCTTATCAGGGCCACCGCTAAGGGCTACCATTTGGACACTATTAGTCCCCCTCCTTCCCTCATAAAAAAAAGAAAAGCAGTTTCAACCAAAAAAGTGTAAGTGTTGTGATTTGGTAGTGAACGGACCTCTCTCTCTGCTTGTGTATTAAAGAATAATCAGTCATGCTTTGAAATCTGTGTCATTCAGAAGTATCGACAGAGCAATATTTCACTTGTAGTGCCCTAATCAATAAGGGTTGATACCAATTATGTGTGTCTGCATTTATTTATTTTTTTAATCAATGGCCATTTTATGTAAATACAGACTCATTCACCTTCCCTGAACATTAAATAATAGGATTTAGAGGAAACTTTTGTTATGTCTCAAAAAAATAGACAATATGTGGTTTGCATTCCATTACACTGCCAAAACATCGCTAGCCATAACAGTCTCCTCCATTTGACCAATCTACAGCATTATTCTCTCTGTTTCTTCACACAGTGAATGGCATTCTTTTGCTGATTACTTCTTTCTTTCTTTCTTTCCCCTGGTACTGCTGTGAAACTGCGAGGTTTGCATTTCTCTCGAAGGAGGTGGTTTTTGGGGAGGGGTGATGATGGGCGGTTGGGGGAGGAGGAGGTGGGGGTCAGGGTTGGGGTGAGGATGAGGAATGAGGGGAAAGCATTGATGACAAACCCAAGGCCCCCATCCTCCCAACTGTTTGGCGCGTCTAGCACAGAGGTCGTGCACAGCCTCCTGGATCCGCACAAGTGGGCAGAAGTGCGCTTGCGGACCTTCACAAAAAAAAAAAAAAAAACCTGGACACTTCCTGGTGACACCTCATCCCCCATCTCCCTCTCTCTCTCTCTCCCTGCTTCCCTGATGTTATCAAGCGCAGGCCGGGACGCCCGGTGTAACTCCTTTGTGACTCGTGGACCCCTCTTCCGTCTGCACACGTGTGTGTCACATTATCTGTCAAGAGGCCAGACTCCATTTCCTGTGTACTTGGGAGTTATGGGATTGGGGTTGAGGGTGGGAGTTGGAGATGAGGAGGGAAAGGTATTGGGGGTCGGGGGACAGGAAAAAGGAAGTGGACACAGACCGACATACATGGGTGGGGACTGGAGGGATAGATTGTGTGTGTGTGTGTGTGTGTGTGTGTGTGTAGACAGAGAGATTCCCCTCCAAGCCAAGATTTATCCTCTAATTTGGCCGCACAGCTCTGGCCGTTATTATAAAGACATTAGGCCTGAGCATTGCTGAAGGTCTGGGGAGAGTCATTGGAGCACGAGAGCAGAGGTCAGCTGGCCGACTAAAAGAGTGAACCAGCTGTGGAGAAAAGGCCAGGGCCTTCTGGTGGGAACAGATTCTTAAAGATTTAATCTCTCCACTTAATTTGTGTAACTGTTATGTGCCACTGATAAAGGTGTACATTGCACCAGTGTATTACACTGTAATCAGTGTTCCTAAACCCAATTGACAGCTATAGTAACAATGATAGTGAAAGTCTCTCTTGCTGCCTCCCCCTTCCACCTTCACACACACTCACACACACACACACACACACACACACACACACACACACACACACACACACACACACACACACACACACACACACACACACACACACACACACACACACACACATCATGGGGACCATCATGAATTTTGGCTTTGTGTTTCCTTTGGTTTATTAATCTTACATGGAGGCTGCATGCCATCTGAAATGGCACAGGAGCAGGACAGTCAAGGCAAATGTGTAAAGAATGAACAAGAATCTATTCCTATGTGGGGCGTCGACCGCCTTTATAGCCGCCTGGTCAACAAATCCCAACATGGTGTTCGCAGTTTTAGGGAAATATTCAACACTGCCGCTGTAATCTGGAACCTAATGAGGCTTCTGAGTCACAACAGTTAGCCACACCGTGACCTCAATAAAACAGCTATTTCACAGAAGGGAGAATGTGTATGTGTCGCATTTGTGTGTATGGTGTGTGTGTGTGTGTGTGTGTGTGTGTGTGTGTGTGTGTGTGTGTTTGTGTGTTTGTGTGTGTGTTTGTGCATGCATGCCCCCACCACTTGGCTGGCGTGTGAGTTACAGCCAAACCATGAGTTGGCCCTGTATCCTTGTCTAGGCCCGAGGCTCTGATTTCAATGGGTGCCTAAGCGGAGTTTGACTTTGAAGGCTTTGATCCAGAAGGCAATGCTATGGCATTTGACTCCTGGCTAAAAAAAAGCAGCGGAGTCAGACCTCTGGGGTCACAGGGATCACTTAGCGCGGCTGAAAATAACCAGTGGCGAGCCACGATTTGGGGAATCTAAAAGAGGCCTGGCATTAGCAGGTGCCCCGAGGTGGACTGGAGACAGCTACAGAGAGGGTCACTGACCTTGGACCACAGAGAACTTTTCTACACCAGTGCAGCACACACACTCACACATACACACACACTGACTCAGACTCACAGACACACATACACCCATACCATACACACACACACACACACACACACACACACACACACACACACACACACACACACACACACACACACACACACACACACCACACACACACACACCATACACCACCATTGTTACCGCCATCAACCTACACACACACATATCCCAGCTCCCCTTCACAAAATACCTGAGGCTCTGACTTCTCTGAGCAGCCAGTGTGCTGGCAGATATTCTGACAATCGCATGCATGAATCACCAATATGTCTCTTAAGATAAACACAATCTGAATATGCTATGATATGCAATAAATATTTGATGATATCATCATCAGCCAGTTCAAATGGTATGCATAATAAATCACTGACCATATGTGTTGCTGTAAATGTTTATTGTCTGGTGCTACTGTTTTCTTTATCTCCTCATGGCTAATATCAATATGTAGCAATCCAAACATGTGACCCCCAGTGCCCCAAAGAGTGTGTCAGATTTGACATTAACATTTGCCACCAGATATCTTACCTAAGGTCACCATTTAACCAAGGGAGCATGAGGGGGCGGGGGTTCTTGCCTCAGAGACCTCTCCAGGACACTGCCCAGAGATTGAGCTGTCAGTTCCTATGTGTCTTTAATTTTTCACTCTTTGCACGCATTTACACAAGAGTGAATTTTCTGTCACATACAGTATGTGGGATAAGGCCCAGGCAAAGTTATACAATGCACATGCCAGCTAACATGTATGTGCATATAAAGCCTGAAAATCCTTGACTGTCTTTATACAGAACACTCTTGTGTACCTATATCACAGCATTGCTGTGTACCTACCTAAATAACCTGCCATAGGTTCTGTTTCAGTCTGGTGCTGGGAATTTGCCACATGTGGAGTGGAACTTGACTGGGAAACTATCTGGGGCAATATTTTCCCGACATCCAAATGTCTTGCTCATCAGTTAATACACTTTAAGTTTGCCCATAGGGCCTACATAACACCATGCTGAGCATATTCAGTGAAATTGTCAAAATGACATGCAGCACAGGCTCTATTGGACTATGTGCATGTTTTGGGAATGCCAGCTCATTATGAGGTTTTGGAAATATGTGGCTATAGCACTTTTAACATTTTTGATGGTTGATATCCCTTTACAGTATGTCCAGGTTTACTTTTATATGACTGTGGCATAATGCTCAATTTACAGCAGAAAAAAATATTAATGGTGGCACTGACCGCCTCAGAGAAAAACCAAATATTCACCTGTGTCATCTGTCTGGCATTCCTGCCTTTTGGATATTTCAATTTGGATATTTGGAGCATATCATAGCCAGATTTCATAAAGCTACATCTCGAACAATCAGTAAATGCTCAGCTGCTATAGCTTTCTTTAAAGACTTGAGATAGTTTTTGTACCAATCTACTCTAGACATGAGCATAAAAGCTTAGAATATCAAACCCTCACAGGTGTAGGAAATGGCTGGCCGTAATTCAGCCATACAAAACAAGGGAATGACAAGCCAAGGTCCATGTTCAAAACAACATAACGGTGCTGGTGGTCTTCTTCAGGGTGGCAGGAGTCACAAGGATCAATTCACATGACTGAAAAATAACCCGCAGTCCATGCCTAGAGTGAACTATGCCCTACCCTGCACTCTGAGGTCCCCTCAGTTACACACACACACACACATATATACATACACAAGCACCTCTCCCTCCCCAATATTGACATAGTGCCCCTTGAGTTGTGTGACACTGGCAGGTGCTCTTTGTCATTTAGTCTACAGAGAATACGTGTGGGGGGTGTGATTCAAAATAACCTCCCAAGACCCCCACTGTAAGCACTGTACGCACTGCCGGAGACCCCCTGCCCCTATTCTTTGTTATGAAGTCTGGGGCTATTTTTGTCCCGTGTATGTTCAATGCTGAGTTTTGTAAAAAAAAAATTTAAAAAAAGGTTATGTGTTTGATTGGGGACCAGGTGGAATGTTGGTTAACTGGGGGCTTTGGAGGACTGTGATCATCAGGTATCCCAAAAGGATCATTTCATTCATCGTTAGTCTTCTGTGCATTTCATGTAGCAAACCCGTTCATTTGCTTGATCAATTTTTATTAATTGTGACAGGTAGAACAAATCCATTGCCACGCATGAATATAAGCCAAACATACTCACCTCAAGCTCTCGTTTTTTTTCTCTCTCTCTCTCCCTCCTTTTTGGTGAACACCCACTCAGAGACTCATTTGACATATAGAAAATAATATTGTTTGGATTTGCTGTCCCCCTTCGACATCTAACCACACTTAAGCAATCACAGACTACGGCCCACTGGATACTGGAGATGAATCAGCAGCACTGAAGCACAACATTGTTTAGTTTTCAGGTGTGCAGGATTTTGAAACATTTATTTTTGTTCTCGACACCAAAACCATCAATTGTGAGGGGGAAATCCACTCTTGACTATTGAAGATTTTGTTCTGTGCATGATACAAAATCTAACTCAATGTTTGTCAAATGAACATTTACACTTTAATAACCAAGATCCTGTTGAAATCAAATGCCCAGACATGAAAAAAAAACTCGAATATTCCATATCTTTTTATCTTTAGCTGGATATACATTAATTTACCAATGAATTAGACTTACTATACACACACGTATCACTAGTACACAGCTCATGATGGTAGCTCTTCATATGTTGGTTTCATGTGGGGTTGTTTGTCAGACTGACATGTTGAGGGTGATGCTCTCTTCTGGCGATCTCACCTTGTTTGCCGTCTGATTAAGTTTGTTTTGTTCAGTTTGGCTTTTTTGTTGCCCTCGGAGACCACTTGTTCCAACAACGCCGCAGAAGTAGGTGTTCTTGTAGCACAAGGGCAGGAACATACACACCCCTGGTCACCCTCGTGTTTCAGTGCTATTTCTCTCCCCTGTTGAGGAGTGCGAAAATCAATAGGAGTTCAGGATCTAACTGTGTCTGGGGCACAGACACCAACAACTGTGTCTTCAGGTTCAGATGGGGACACAAGACCCACAATTGGCTTTATTTGTAGTCAGGTTACACCCTGTTGGCTTGCGACAACTAAGTAAACCAACAGCCAAATTTGCATTGCAAAATGGCAATTTTATACAGGGTCAGTGTGTGTTTTCCCCATGTACCCAACATTCATTCCTCTCCCTCTTCCCCCCTCATTCTCTCTCTCTCTTTCTCTCTCTCTCTCTCTCTCTCTCTCTCTCTCTCTATGTCTCTGAAGGATTGTTCTTCAGCTTAGACCAGATTCTGACCTCTTGTGGTATTGGTGTGGCTTTTCATAAACACAGTGCTGACCAACTTTGTGGAAACTATTTGAATAACTGCATCAGGATACACTGTTTGTAAGTGTTTGCAGTGGGATGGAAGAGGGCACATCCAGCAGCTTTGATGTGGAGTCCCTAACCATCATGCCTCAGAGAGTTCCTGAAAACAAAAAAACCACACAGCTCGCCGACTAACAAGCCCTCGCAGCCAGCCTGCTTCAGTGTCACCAGGGGAGCCGGTGGCGGCGGCGAGCACATTCATCAAAGCGCCGGTGATCAGATGGACCCTAAGTGCAGTGTCATCACAAGGAAAAGGCCCGATAATCACTCATGTTGGACTGGGAGCCGCGCAGGCCAGGGGGAATCAATAGCAGTTCACTGGACAGCGGCCCAGACAAAACAAAACTGGGTTTTTCGCAAAGCTTTGTGCTCTGCGCTGAGGTTCCCATTTGCACTCCTCTTTCTCATAGGGCTTCTTACATCTGACTAAACACACACAGTACAGAACTTGACTGATAACAATTGATGGGTCATTCTACAGAAACACACACTTTTGACATGGCAAAATAAATTTCTTTAATTTTCTAAACTTTAAACTTTGACCACTATTACTTAACTTATTGGCTGTAAGAATACACTATAGTACAATAATGATAATGCAAAAAACAGGAGATTATTGATTTATTTATTTTAATAATGATTGTTAAAAGTTTGTTTGAATGATGTTTATTCAAATGTGCAACCATGTATTCTCTATAAAAATGAAAATATCATAAAAAACAGTTATAAACAAATAATATTGCAATTGTTTAAATGTAATCTCTTAAGTCTAGCAAAATTAAATGAATACGAAATCATTATCATGTTGAATTTGACACATTTGTCTTAATGTTCCTGAAAACACACACAGTGACACAGTAATACCAGTGACATAATGTAACTCCAGTGACCAAAGATCTTGACTACTCAACTCTAATTAAGTATATGACACCAAATTGTTACATGTAGGCTAATAAAATCACATTGACAATAAGTGAAAGTATTTAACAAAGTATTGTAAACAAGAATTTCATACATGTGTTACTGACAGTCACTGGTGTTACCCACATGAGGGTAACACCAGTGACGGTAACACCAGTGACAACTCTCAAGGAAAATTACATTTACAAAATGGCTGCTACAGGGAATCAAACCACATGTTGTCATTCATGGTATACTCACTAATTATTATTATGTATATTAATCCATTTGTAATCTTTTTTTTTTAACTTTCCAAAGAATAAAATAGATCATACCAGTGACATCAACTAAAAGCTTTAAAGGAAAACTTAAGATAAATGAGAATATTTCTCAAAAATGAAAAGAGTCAGTGGTCTTACCATGTGTCTGTCTTCTTTGATCTTCAGGAAAGAAGTAAATAGATTTTTGATGTGAAAATAATAGTCTTTTCTAATGAGGTAACACCAATGACATGACTCCATGGGACATACATTTTTATCATTTTATTTGTAATATTTAATTGGCATTTTGTATTTTTATCTAATGCATATAATATATGTGATAGTTATGTATATATTATTGCAATTTAACTGAATAAAAAACATGTTTTTAAAAATATTGCCCTCTGCCTTTGTACTTGTTGGGACGGGCATTTTTGTGGTGCCTGGGAATTCATAAAATTGTTTAAAAACAAATACTGTCATAATGATGGCTCAAAAAGGTGTAATTGTTCAGGAAACATATTATTTTACTTTAAAATATCAATAAATTGCAACAGTAGTATGTTTTTAAAATGTTATAGTCCTCTAAAGTCAGGGGACAGAAAAGTGTGCGTTTCTGTAGAATGGCCCTGATAAGAGATTTAGTGATCATGGTAATTTCATTCATAAAACAAAGTAATCCTGCCTACGGTCAATGAAAAATGTTTTCATATTTTGTTTCCACAATATACATTGTTTTTTTTATGTTAAACCAACTGGTATGTGTAAATTCTATAGCAATGAGCCAAGCACACTGCACTTTAGACAGTTCTAGAGACTTGGCTGATGTGAAGTTGTTTACAAGTACATTCTTACACCTGAAGCTGAAGTATTACTGATTGCAAGTTTTTACCTGGTTAACTTGTTTAGTTGTTGTGCATAGGGTCAGGTTCAACATCCAGCCCTTAAAATATGGGCCAGTAGATATGATGGAATTGCCACTTGTTAAAATATGGGCCAGATATGATGTAATTGCCACTTGTTAATCCAGGCTGTTTAACTTTGACCTATCATCACAGGTAAATATATTACTATGAAGATACTGGCTTTTTGGAAAGGTATACTTATACAATGCCCTATACTGTCCATACTGCTTCAGCAAGCAGTGACACCAGTTAGAAACCTGTTCCAAACGCTAGCTTTACAACATGAATGCTTTAGAGACACAGTCTTGAGTGAATGCATTTTCTAACCTCTTCAACATTCTCACCAGAGCCACTAATCTGCCAGCAACCCCTGAAAAGAGTTTGTTTTGGTTATTCAAAATCCCCCACTTAGAAGAAAATTACTATTCAAGTGGACTGTACAATTACAAATCCCTCAGTGCCAAACATGTGTAACTCGAGTAGTGTGGCTTTGTGAGACTGAGTGTTTTTTACAATTCAAAAGTTGTGGTTGACCTTGCTCGATCCAAATGTCTCTCAAAGAAAATAACATTTCTCTCTCTCACACACACGTTCTCTCTGCAGAACTCAGCATCTTGAAACATATAAAAGCAGTTGAACAAAACATAGGCAAACAATTCCAATTTCTCAATTCATCTGTTTCAAGCCTACTCAAGCAGCGCTGAAATGCTTTCACAGGAGGCTTGTGCACACATCTTTTATTTGGTGGTATGACACAGGTACAGTTTTTTCTCCTTTCAAAAGTTTTGTATTCCACAAAAAAAACAATGTAGTTTTGGATAGGTTCTCAGAATTGTTTAGGACTTAATATCTCAAATTGCTTTAAAACGGTATACAAGTTGATAATAAATGTATTATATACATAAATATATACATATATATATATACTGTATACATACAGTAAAAAAATAATGGAATATTAATGCAAGATGTTTGCTTTTAAGCCTAGCATAAGAACACATTTGTGATTGTAAATCTTGACTAAGTGGCTTTGTCACGACCTGTTTTGCTGCTAATCCTGGAGGAAGCGGTCACCAAGCATCCTATGTTGGCTGGAAAGCAAGGGGACATGACAAAGGGCTGAATGGAGAGGAAAAACGAGGAGAGGAAAAAACGGATCAATACAGCCCGGGAAATAAGGTAGAAAAGGTTATTTACTTGACATTGATCCGTTGCCACGGCGGCAGAGCCGCTCCGGCTTCTCTTTTGTTAACCTTTAAGCCTGAGTGTACTCACAAACGATGGGGGAGTCAACTAACAGGTGTAAATTATGGATCGAAGGAGGTCGCAGTACCTCTGTCACTGCCTACTGCCGCTGTAGTTACAGCCCTGAAGAAATTTAAACATCAATAGGGATAATAAGGACAAATTTATCAAGCTCAGGCCCAGAGACTCAGTCTGAGGCCTGCCTGGGGTCCTGGGCTCTGTCGCTGTTCAGGCCCCAGACCCGATTGATTCAGACATTCTTTTTCCCCGCGAGGATGATCAATCGTGACACAGAATATTTATTTAACTTATCGAGAGACTTATCGGGAAATTTTGAGAAGCTTGGGAGGCTAAAATTCGTATTTTGAGCATATTTGTTCTTTGTTTTTGTCTTGCAAAAACCACAATGGACGAGGTCCGCTCGTTTTAAAGCATTCAGTGGCAGGCAGCTTATGTTGATGGCAGAGGAAGTACTGGAGGTAGCACGGATGACTGATGGGTGTTTCTATGGCTGATGTCACCAGTGAGACTAGAAGTGAAGGGGACAGCACATGTCCTTGGCTTATTTGAGTCTTGCCTAAATGAAATTGACATGCGCAAGACTTAGATCAGAATTTGGAAGAGGGACACAGTTGAAATCAGATAATGGCACATTGCAACGTGATTCTGATTGTATCTATCATAGTCAATCTATGACACTGGTTTTGATGATATTCCATTTGAATCCAAAACTAAATGAAATTCTGCTCTGTGCACTGATGTACTATATCCTTTGAGTTTATAATAGAATACAGATTTGACCATTCATACTGTATGTTCTTTTTTTGTATTTATGGTAGCTATAAGCCGAAATGAAATTTTGTGTGTATGTGTGTGTGTTTTTTTTACCTAATTTGAACTTCAGAAGCCCATAGATGTTATTTACGCTGCTCCATAATTGAATTAACATGCCTCCCTACTCGACAAAAGAGGGAGTACACCATTACAGGGGCTTTCATTTCTTGGCAATTAGGGCCTAGCACACACATGAACAGAGCAGCGGGTGGAGAGGAGGCCTAAGGCTATACAACGCAATCAAAGCCACGACAATTAAAAGCTAACATAAGGTGCCGCTAATAACAACTGAACACCTCGCCCGTAATTCCAAGACAAGGCACTAGGTTTCCTTTCATGGAATAGCCAAGGCATGTCCGAACGCTAAATCCTAGCAGGCCGTCCACAGCCAGGGGTGCTCTGGCTCTCTGACCCCTCGGCTGCTCTTGTTGGCCAGTTGTCTTGCCTGGCGCCTACCCAGCATTCATCTCTCTACATCCATCATGTTTCCCTTTTTTTGTGTCACAGGAAGAAGATGGCACAGGCCTGATGCATTGGGTGGGGAACTATTTGTCCTTCCATATGCCGGATCTTGTAAGCTGCTGTACAGGATCTTGCCAAATTCCGTCCCGTGCCAACAAAGGACACATGTTTTCACAAAGCAAAGTTTGGCAACAGGTCAACAGGCGTTTTTTTGTTATTGTTGTTGTTGTTGTTGTTGCTGTTGTTTAGGGCCATGTGAAAACCTCACTCACAGTGAACAGGTCATAGTATGGTGTATTACATTGACACGCATAATAACAAATTCAGGTTCTTTGGACCTTGTTTATGAATGCTTGCTTTTTTTTGTCTTAAAAATAGCACCTTCACCTCAACAGATAATCATTCTGAGTGTTGTTTTGGTTCATTTTCTATTTACAAGTCTTCACTTTTCATGTTGATATGTGCACTTGGCAGGGCCAGACTGAAAGGGAACATTTTCCATATTGTAGCCTATTCTCGCAATGATAGCGAAAGTGAAACATTTTATTTTAAATGATGAATTTGTGCAAGCCTGTGTCATTTCTTCCACGTCTTTCAATAAAGTATAGGCCTCTTAGAAATGATTGTTGCATCTTGCATATTATTTAGATGCGCACTCAATCGCGCATCCATGCAGGCAAAACGTGATCAAATGTACAATACAATACAATACAATACGTGATAGCCTACAGTTAATGTGAATCGCGGACAATAACCAAAGAAAGGAATTTGCACCTCCATTCACCAATTAAAGGCTGTAGTAGGCTTAGTGTTTCTACATGTTGGCACAAAACGTCATTTCTGTCAGAAGCCAGTCTATAATGCATACAGGGGTAACATGAGGTGAGTCAGACAGAAGAGGGGCCTGTCTTAGGGGCCGTTTATACGAGAACGATTGTGAAGGAAGATGACAAAATATTTTATCATAAGTGCCTTTCGTTTACACGGCGACCCCGCTATCGGGGCTTGAAGACGCAAAAATCTGAAGACTCCTTCCAGAGTGTAGAGTTTTGAAGACGACCCGGGTTGTGTCTCCGTCTAAGCGGCTAAACCAAAGATCCTTGATTACCTCTCTGGCTAAACTGTCAAATTAGAATGTCTCATGCGTGACGTGCGGGGTTCTATCACACCACCACCAAGCGGTCTGGAATGCATATCCAATCCAATCGAATATCACATACTCTTGCGTCTTCATATAAACAAAGATTTCCCCCTGAGAATGCTCGTCTAAACGCGAATAAAAAAATGAAGACGAGACGCCACTTCTGCGTCTTCTCTTTTCATCGTCACCGTATAAACTTAGCCTTAGTACCCTATTCCTGAATCCTGTCCCTTTCAAACTACGTTAAAATTGTGTGATTAGCCGCCAGCATAATAAAATCTAAATTAAAAGACAAAATCTTATTAGGCTCCAAACCTATGAGTCTAAGCCTTAGTTTAAAAACATCTTCAGGTGTAAGTAATAAGTCAAAGAACCACATTCTGTGTAATATAGAGGTTATCATAAGATACTCTAGTTTCTTTTAAAGTATACATTTTGAACACAAATGGAGTCACGGGTCCATTTTTGCATGGTAGGAAATGTATTGAAATTCTGTTTGGGGGTCCCTCAGACCCCAACACAGATTTGGTCCCCCCCAATGTTGACATGATGACTACGGCCTTGGCACTTGGAGGGCATACAGTCTTAAAATGGCTGTTTGTAGATGTTTACTTCATTGAATGGGACAATTCTGAAATAGACTGTGTTTACGTATTTGATTTATTTTCTTGCAGAGTAAAGGTGAAAATTAATTAGCATGCTAATCTTCAAGCTCCACCAACAAGTAAATGCATCCATTGCCTTGACATGAAGTCCACCTTCGCCCACTGCGTTTTGCAATAAAATGGAGGTAAAAATCCAATATGAAGTGTCAGGGCCTCTGCACCAGGGAAAGCACTTTTTTGTGTGAATTTGGTCTGTGTATATGGGTGATTCATTTTCATGGGGGAAGTAGACCCTTGGGGTGAGGTGACCCCAAAGAATAAGAAAAGACGCCAGGAAATTTGTTTTTCTTCTCCCCCTTCTCTTTTCCCAACTGCCTATATATCTCACTTCCTGAGGTGCCTGTCCTGCTCACTCACTCTCAAGGACCCAGCCAATCTCCCTTTGTAAATAGAACTATGTTTTATAATTCTCTCTCCCTCCCTGAGATGACCGTATCAATAATGCAGAGGGAACCGCATCTGTCCGGGCCGATGAGATTATTCCTGTGATTTGGCCTGACAGTTATGGTAATCGTTTGGCAAACAATCTACTCTGGCGACAATGACCACAGATTACAGCTGTTTTTAAGTCCTGGCGACCGAGGGGAAGTCCATGATTGATTACACGCGAAGACACAGAGGCGGGCAATTTAGCACTCACATCTCTTGTTTCTGAACTCTTCTGATACTGGTATAATCTTTTTTCCCCATTTGTTATCCTAGAGGGAAATCCGTGATATAAAAACTAGAGAGAATAACTCTTTAAGAGTCAACAGAGCTGGTCTCAACAGGTGTGTCCGTATAAAGGAAGCCGTGGTTTAAGATGAGATGACCAGATACTGAAAATGAACTCTCTCTCTCTCTCTCTCTCCCTACTGCTTACTCGCACAATAGCCTGTTTGTCCACTCACAACAAAAGCCCAGTTAAGAACAGACAGGAGACTTGCTTGAACTAGGGTCGAATCTGTGTATGCTTCTGTCACTATCTCGCTATTTTCAGTGGACAGGCAAGCAAATTATTTTTTTAATCATTATTAGGTGGGTTAGCATACAAAATATTGTATTGCTATTCACAAATTATATTTGTATTTCTATTTTGTCCTTACTACCACAAATTCCTGCTCATTTGTGGTCTTTCAACAATGACAATATTGTCAATAATGACCTTGCTGCCAACATACTGTAATTGATGAAAATGAGTTTCTGTTTTCCTCTTAGCTCTTGCGCTGTTCTGAAAAGGCATAAGAGGTGAGGTACTCAAGAACTCAACAGTAGGAGATCCAAATCCACCAACCTGCCCTCTTATAAGATAGCATGAAATGATGAAGCATTAGCTAAGCTAACAAACGGAATGGCTCTGGATTGCAGGCCATCCCTGTCACAGAGGGTTCGGAGCGGGTCAAGAGGTGGGTTAAGGAGGTATAATAAGCTCAACACAATAATGTGGCCCTGCTGTGACTGAATAAAACATAACTGCAATCTACTTCCTGCTCTAAGAGGTCTACGAAAGGCCCGCACTGCTCTTGTCAGACATCATGACCTAATTACTCTCATAAATAAGTGATTGCACTTTTCAATTTAAAGTCGCATGCTGTGGCCGGGAGTCCGGAGTCGGATTAAAGTGAACAGCGTTCAGGGGGTTCAGGGTGAGGTCACCCCTAAAACGATGTATAAAAATATGCTTGAAGTGTGACACAGTGGGGAAAAGAATGAGATTTAATCATGTACAGTTGGTGAAGTATAAAGACGTGGAATCCCAAAAGGTTCTCTCATTATCAGTTACTACAGCATGCCTTCTTACTCCTCCCATGGCTGTACCTCAAAACATTGACAGGCACACGGCAAAGAAGCTCATGTTTTATTAATGCCACATTAAAAGGTAACACCAATCAGCTAATATAAATTTGCATATTTATTAAAAAGGAGACATTTGTGATTAATGTGATGCCGCCATATTACATGGTGATAAGGCGCCAACCCTGAGAGTTGTGGACTGTGAACTGAATGTGGCCCGCATCAGGGCCATACCAGGCCAATATTCAGCTGCCCCCTGAGTAGCGTTAGAGCAGTGAACCACTGCCTTTGTAACATTGTTCTTGTAAATGTTTGTTTCACAGGTCACCTAAGCTTTAACTGTATTTTATGTCTATCACACCGTGGGAAGTTGAAGTTCATAAACCCTTCTGAATACGATCACTACAATGTTATTTATAGGTGATACCGTATTTATATGTTTACTGTAGTTCTTGTGTTCCCTTATCGGTTACCCTTGCCAGTCACTCGTTTGAGCGCAAAGCAAGTGGAGGTATAGTGTTATAAACATTGAGTGAATCATGTAGCCTTCAGATGTTTTATTTTTATGTCATCAAATGTATGTGGCACTCTTTTAGCACAGTTTCAGTGCTAAAAGGAGACCTGCCGAGATATGAAGATCCAAAGTGATTCCATCAGTTATTTGTCACTGCTCAGCGGTGTGACATTACTGTGAATATTCCAGCCTTGCTTTACATGGGCCCTCCTCTGAATAGTGACGGACGCTATTCTAAATGCAGGTCCCTCAGTGGATTTAATGTGAAAGACAGTAGCTTGAGAGAAATAAAGACCCCCGTCTGCCACAGATTAAAATGTGTCCCATAAAAGAAGTTTAAAAAAAGGAAAAAGAGGGTAGGGGGAAAAAAAAACAGAATAAAAAATTGTCTCGACGACAAGGACATTGTCAGATAAGTGGAGAAGGGCAGTGAGAGAGCTATTTAGAGTGCTAGTAAATGGCCTTTTTACCATTCCGGCTATCCCCACCCCCACACCCCCTTCTCTGTTTGGGGATGGCATTAGAGGCTGGAGACTGACATACATTTTTTATAGCTTCATAAAGTCGTCCAATGACCAGGTCACCCTTCTCATAACTAGGGAGCAGAACGCTTGAAAAAAGCCATTCATCACCGTGAAAAGGCTCGCTTGTCCAAGCGCCTTCAAACATGCACACAGTCTGGCAAGAGACGCTCTGCGCAAATGCTAACG
Organism: Alosa alosa; assembly: GCF_017589495.1. Taxonomy (NCBI): domain Eukaryota; kingdom Metazoa; phylum Chordata; class Actinopteri; order Clupeiformes; family Clupeidae; genus Alosa; species Alosa alosa. The sequence goes on from NC_063199.1 coordinate 5,149,512, forward strand.
TACTTCTGCCGCTAATGCCAGATGACCTTCTCACATCTATTAGCAGGCTGGCTGACGCGGAGGGCAGACACGTGGCCCTGCTTGTCTCCTGCAAAAAATCTCAGTGACAAAGACCACAGATATCAGACGCTGTCGACAGCCGTGCATGAAGATCAAGATTTTGTGGGGCCATATAGAATACATGCACCGAAGAATACATGAAGCAGATAATGTCAGGTTATTTAAAATACAGTATTTTTGTCATTCTGCGTGATGGCACGTCAAGTCTTCTTTATTTGCTTTTTAATGTCCAGTGTTTTCTAATATGCGACGTGCCTCGCTGAGGTGTTTGTGTACGGATGGCTGCGGAGTGGTAAATATAGCGGCAGCGTTTTTTCGCCATTTAAAACGATTGAACAGAAGAGCATGACATGCTTTTTAAGTATGTCCCCTTTGATTTGGCAAGCCAGAAGGACCTCCAGTACAGACTTGGACCGCCCCTTGCAGGGAAACCATCACACCACTGCAACCCATTAGCGGGCTATTAGTGACAGCTGGTGGGTTGTCAGCTCAGTAATGGCCTCAAAAGGAATACCCGTGGAATACTGAAAACAATGGCCGAGTCGTGATGAGGGGGCTTCTGTGTGAGCCTCTGAGAAAGGGGGGAGAGAGAGAGAGAGAGAGAGAGAGAGAGAAAAAAAGTATTGTACTGAAAATGTGAGGAATGTTGAATACGCATAGCTTCTTTTTTTAAGAAGAAAAAAATAATCACCCCCCACACACCCACCCCAGGATTTAGCACAGACAAATGTTTTAATTTAAGCAGTGAGGCAGAAACCTGTTCCAATGATCGGCCTGTCAAAACACTCCGTTACCAGTGTCCAATGGAGCCAGAGAACAAGAAAATGTGTAATTATGGACTAAAATTACCATTTATAAGATGCCTTATGCCATGATATTCATTCCAGTTATCCTCCAACTAGCTGCTGAATTGTATTAAATGTGATTCATTACATCTTAATCTCCACACACATCCTGGTGAAGTGCATCTATTAGAAGGAGACTAAAATGTCCCATTTATCACAAATAAAATAGCATTTGAAAGCACTAAACAATATTTCACTCTTGGCAATCTAAGGCAATCTTGTGCATGGGCATTGGAGTTGTAATTTTTTTCCCCTTCATTCTTTTTTCTCCTAGAAGTGGTCCTCTTTAGAATGCAATTCTATCACTTCATGAGGGGACGGAGGGCAGTGAGAGCAACCCCTGCCGTAGCGAGTGCGATCAGCTCACTCTTGCCTTTCTTGCCTGTTTTTCATTTCAAATGGTGTGGCTGAACTTTCGCGGGACCCAAGAGGCAGGCCAAGGGGGAGAGATATAAGTCCTTTAATAATTTATTTAGCGGTTGAGGAGGGTGTGGGGGCAGGCAGCCGAGGGGAACAAATAGTGTTTCTCCCTGAACCAGCCCCCTCTGACCCCTCCTCGGCCTACCTGCAGCCTCAGCCCGATCGCATTAGCGAAATTCTTATTTGATGGCATTTTAATATTCTGCCTTGATGACTTTTTAGCAACATTTACTTTCGGGGGTCTCCAGCGCTTCCCCCGGAGGAAATGAAACATGTCAAAACCCATTACGAAAAAATCAAAATTTAAATACCTCGCCAGTGTTAGTGGTAATACACACAATTCCCGCCTGCCATGTGCTGAGGCAGGGCTCACAAACACTCATCTGCTTGCTGGCTCGTAATGAGTCTGTTTGATGGCTAAGCGATTTGTGGGTCACCAAGCATACGTTACAGATCCAATTTAACCCTTGATTGCTTGTACTCTGGAGGACCCAGGAAAATGTGTTATTGAAATTTAATACCAGATCATCCCTTTTTTCCTCCACTCTTTCTCCCTCTCTTCCTCTCACTCTCTTTCCCTTTCTCCTTCTCCCACCATGCTAGCACAAAGGTGCACTAATGCGCCTCCGTCCATAGCCTCCCCTGCAAGTGGAGGAGGCAGAGCAGGAGACAATCGAGAGGAGAGAGAGGGAGGGAGCGAGTGAGTCAGGGCGACAGAGAGAAACAAAGACAATTTTATGCATGGGCGCAATCCCAGCTTCCTCCTGGGGTCTTGCTAAACACCAATCCAATTAGCCCCTGAAGACGCCACAGTGGTTTTCCAACTCAATTGAGTTTTGGGGCTTTTCCATCATGTGATTTATGACTTTTTACAACGCTGTTATTTCTATGGCGATGGGATCTGCATCAGTGTTTTTCTAAGGGGGTGACATGTGACACACGCAGATGCACACACACACACACACACATACACACACACACACACACACACACACACACACACGGCAGTCAGCAATTTCACAGAAGTGGGTACAAATGCAGTCCACAGACAGACACACACTCGCACAGAGATGACAAGCTTCTGTGTGAAAGAGGACCAGAGTTGGCTTTCTTGAGAGCCTGCCTATATGGCCGCCTATCTGCTGAGAATTCTCTGAGAATTCAAATTCTCTGAAGGCTCTGAAGAGTGTGAGGGAGGTCAAGATGTGCGTTGACGTGAATTGTTGTGTTTGCTCTCTCTGAAATCCTGTGTGTGACATTTCACAGGAAATAAGAATGACACGGCGCAACAATACATGGAAACAGCCGCATTATTAAGTGATCCTTCTCTTAATCTCTAACCTCAATGGTTTGGAGGGCGGAGAAGTCATGCTCCAAACTCAAACATTTTATCAACACCAAGAGGCTGACTTTCTCCCTGTGGCTTGTTACATCAGCACTGCATCTTCAGTGCTGTAATATCTTTTCATATAGTAAGCACACAGTAATTGATTATATTCTGTGATAATATTCCTAATCTTTCTGACAGTAATAATGCCTGGCCTTATAGTATTTTAATATTAGCCTGCTGAAAATAATTATTCCAAAAAAGAAGAAAAGACTAGATTAATCTTCATTCAACTCTATCACTCTCCCTTTCTCACTCTCTCCCTCCCTCCTTCCCTCCCTCCCTCTCTCTCTTTCTCTCTCTCTCTGTCCATCTACTTTCCTTTATTCCCATTTCCTTTTTTGGGGCGAGAGTTCTAAGCACATCTGTTCTTTTGAAAGCCTCTCTCAGTGCAACATCAAACACTTAGAACATAGTTCTGTGGACTGGGACCACAGAAACTCCAGTCAGGAATATCTCTCTTGTTTCAGAATCCTTTCAGGCTCCTTTGATGGTGAATCAAACAAAATGGAAAGTGTTCCTTTTCCTGCACACACACTTTCTTTTCTCACTACAAACCTCTCTCTCAATTACTCTTTTCACAATTGTGTTTCTTTTTCTCCTCCCAACAAATGGCATTTGTTCTCCCAGCACTTCCCCACAAACTTTTCCCCCCACAGAGTAAGTCAGAAATGTAACTCTATGATATAACATTTAAAATCTACCTATCTTTGGAGGGGGAAGAGGTGGGGGGTACAGGAAAGCTTTCCAAAAGCCCACGTGAGTTTGACCAATAAAGCTACTGCTAATAAAGGCACCACTAGCACAGCTAATTGCCATAGCTAGCAGCACCAGCAATAGCTACGCCCTGAACTAAAAGAGCCCTAATAATAATGTTATCATTGCTGTAATGCAGTGTTTGGCGTTTGGACGGCTACGCGATGATTGAGAGCGAGCTGAAAGCCCCACTGGGAGAGCGGTGCTCTGATCCATGGCAGCGAGCGAGTGGCGATGGTGGAGGCAGAGACAGAGCTAAATGGTGGGGGAGCTAATTGAGAGCTCAAGCGAGGAGTCAGCAGGCTGGCGCAGTTCATTCCAGAGTGTTTGTCATTACACCTCTCCACCAACGGAGAGAAAGAGAAAGAGAGGGAGAGAAAGAGAGAGAGAGAGAGAGAGCATTGTGCCGTGCTGCGCTGCACTGCTCGCGTGTAACCAAGATTTATGCTAATGGGGGACCCTGCATATGCTTATTCCACATATCTATATGAAAGTTAATAGACTGTTACATTACTTCTTAACCCCGCCGTCTATACATGATTACCTTTTCTGATTTCCTTCGCAAAACAGCATATAAACACGGGGCAGGGATTTTTGTCAACGTGTCACTGGGTTTGTTTCCAGTGGCGGCCCCGGAGCTCTCGTAATCGCTCCGTAACTTTGGGGGGCGAGGGGGCCATAAACGCCCTGCAGCAGTAGCAGGAGGAGGAGGAGGAAGAAGGGCCCGGCTATAACACTCCCGCTCCCCAGCGCTGTTGCCAGCCTGGCCTCTGGATTTATCATCACAGGCCTCTGCCAACAGGGACTCTGATGGCAGCGCTGCCTGGGCCTGATGGAGGTACAGTGCGTAGTGCCTGAGCATGTGGGAATGATATTTAAAGTGTCTGCTGCTGTGCTAAGCTGCTGTATAGCTACAGCATGTGTGCTCTGCCTTGCATGGCTGAATATTTATTTCTTGTTTGGGTTGGAGTGGTGAGTGGGTGAAACAGGCAATAAATGCCTGTCATATATTTAGTCATATAATTGGACTCAAATGCTGTTTTTTTTTAGCCTTACTATGCATTAGCTTACGAAGCCTAAAGGGGAGCATTCAGTGCTCTGATCATTGGCAAACATGGGAGTATCTCCTTGAACAGTTCCTGTAAAATAAGACAGAAACCCACGACAACAAGGTCAAAACGGGAACGGGGCCCTGGTTGTCATCTGGGGGTTGTGGCGCGGTGACACGGAGCATGGAGACAAAGTGCGAGGTGGCGGAGCAGCATGTTAAACTGGGCCAGGCTCTCCCCCAATGGCACCGTAAAAGGCCCCGAAAACAAGCAGTGGCAGCTTTGCGCCCCCTTCTCCCCACCTCCCAGCTTCTCTCGCACTCTTCTCCCTCTCTCTTTCTATCCTTCTAGCTCTCTCGGTCTCCTCTCTTTCTCTCCCCCTCCTTTACCATGGCCGTCCACTTTTCCAGGCTCTTGACTTACAAATTGCTGCTTTGGTTGGCTTCATTGTAACAGCTTTCTTGAGAGAGAGAGAGAAGAGAGAGAGAGAGAGAAAGAAAGAAGGAAGGAAAGAAGAGAGAGAGAGAAGAAAGAAAGAAAAAAAGCTGGCGAGGTAAGCAGCGGGTAGGACACTTGTTCCCTCAAACACACACTTCCAGTAACCCCCTCCTCCTCCTCCCCCATCCGCCTCTCCCTCCACCCCCTCCTTCTCCCAATGCTTTACAGTAAAGCTAGGCCTTGGCTAACAGTCAGCACATTGTTTCCGCTTGTCCCTCAAAACGCTGGCCGCAACGCTGTCAATAACCCTCTCTCACTGCGCTCTGCCCCCCCCGTCTATTCAGCCTGCTTGGCTGGATTTCAGAAACGATCCACGGAGTGAGGAGAGGGAGAAGGTGGTGGTGGTGGTGGTGGTGGTGGTGGTGGTGGTAGTGAAAAAAAGTTCAAATGCTCAGGACATAAGCCCTCAATGGCCACTCTTAATTCCTTCTTTAATATGTCAGACAGAAATATCAGGCCTCTTTAGCATGCCAATGAGCGGGCAGAAAGGGAAGTGTTCCCAGCGGACCGGGGGTGGTGGTGGTGGTGGTGGTGGTGGTGGTGGGGGGGGGGGGGGGCGAGCCGGTCACCCCCCCGGCATAAAGAGCCACTGTGCGTCTGGGAGAGAAGCCGAGCGAGCTGAAGCTGAAGCCGGGGCTGGAGAGAAAATAGGTGTGCGATCCCCCCGGAGCCCCCTTGGTTCTCCGAGAGTCAAAGGGACACAGACACACACAGACACAGACACACACACACACAGACACACACAAACACACACACACGCACACACACACACACTCACACACACATACATGTATGCAAGCCCACAGTCTCAGATGCTTTATCGCATAAGGTATCTTTGTGTTAAGGCTTTGTCTTCTAGATGCTTGTAAAAAGGTCATTAATCAACCTTGAGATGTGCCTTACATAAGATCACATCCCCCTTCCATTATTCTGGTGATGTGTAGGACAAGTCCACAAAAATTATGTGTTGTTTTTACTAATTACTCTATTTGGGGCATTTCAGAGAAACACAAACAAAAATATTTATTCAATTACCGCTGTTTTTTTTAAGCACATCATTTTCATAATTGTTCTATAAATTACATTTTCCAGTACATTGGCTTCAGATGGATAATTAATTTCTCACTTCACCCTTTTCAATACAAATTTGTTTTGAGAAAGTGCTGAGTACCAATGTTTCCTCCCTCTCAGCTTTCAAATGGAAAAAGGTTGGGGGTGGTAAAGAATCAAACCGTGATGACAGTCACCATTTCACATCATACTGTACAAGTCACATTACAAAATAATTTCCTTTAAAGCTGTCATTCACAGCATTGTAATGTATTCGTTTGAAAATGTCCTCAATGCACAACGAATAAAACAAAAGGTGAAAACAAAGCACTGTTCAATATGAGGGCAGTTTCTATTGTTCCGTCCTAGCAAAGAATCATGGGATTTGTAGTCCACCAAATTTTCAATTAGGGGCCATTCTTAGCCTCTCATAGAAAAACAGCTCTCTTTTTGTGGCCCACAGTCAAAGTGTGTGTGTGTGTGTGTGTGTGTGTGTGTGTGTGTGTGTGTGTGTGTGTGTGTGTGCATGTCTGTGTGTGTGTGGTGTCATTGTTCACCATCCTCCTCCTCGCCCGTGCCTGCCTCCCTCCCTGCTCCCATGCCTAGTAGGGGTTAATGACGGGCAGCCATGCTGGTTCAGCTGCTACTCTACCCAGATGAAGTGCGGGCCGGCGCATTATCATTTCACACGGCGAAAACAGAAGGCGACATATGCCCACTGCCGTCCTTTGGTTTTGGACTCAAAAAATATTCATCAAAAAGCCCCTGCACTCCCATGAGTTCGCTGCCATATGCCGCCGGAAAATGTCACCAGCGAAAGACATATTAATTCACCAGTTTGAGAACTCCATTTGATATTCATGCCTTCCAAGCATCCTGACCCACATTCAGCGCCGTGGTGTTAGATCCTGCCCAACACAGAATACCAGACAGCTGTTGTCATGTGTGTGTGTGTGTGTGTGTGTGTGTGTGTGTGTGTGTGTGTGTGTGTGTGTGTCTGTTTGTTTGTGTGTGTGTGTGTGTGTGTGTGTGTGTGTGTGTGTGTGTGTGTGTGTCTGTTTGTGTGTGTGTGTGTTTGTGTATGAGTGTGTGTTTGTTGTGTGTGAGTGTGTGTGTGTGCACACACAACACGCTTGTGTTACTGTGTGCCATGTTTCAACTGCAATCAAAACTAAAATGTGCCAGCAATAAAGGAAGGGAAAAAAGAAGAAAGATCCATTCATTAATGGCTGCCAAATCCACGCGGAGACAATATGCCAGTGGCCAGAGAAACAAAAGGAAGCATATGGAGGCTCATTCCACTAATATGCTGCATGGGTCCCTACAAGCAGCATTGGACACATCTCAGGTCTTGGTCAGGACAATACTGGACATGAGAAGCCTAATGTAAGGCAAATTCTGGGCTGGGCTTCATAGCCTTTGCTCCACTCAACCAAGAGCCTTTCTTGCTTTCTCTTTTATGTCATCAGTGAAAAAAGCTCTTGTGTCACTGGGTTGACCTTTGTGTGTGTGTGTGTGTGTGTGTGTGTGTGTGTGTGTGTGTGTGTGTGTGTGTGTGTGTGTGTGTGTGTGTGTGTGCGTGTATGTGCGTGTATGTGTGTGTGTGCATCTGTCTGTGTATGTGTACATATGTATTTGTGTATGTGTTTCCAGTCAGAGCTAAATCACAGTGAACTACACTACCCTGCACTGAAAAAAACAACTTCTGCTGGTATTTGTAATGACCCCAAATAAAAAAAAAAATCATACAACGCATCTTTTTTTTTTGCACCTGCACTCAACAAACTTAGCCTGATCTCAAAAGGTCAAATCTCGTCTGCTAAAAGAAACTGCTTTGTTCCTGCGCCGGCTTTTTGCTTTGTGTAGGTGTTATGTGATAGCGTTGTGGTGCAGCAGTGAAGGCAGCAAGAAAACAGCCAAGGAAGCCTATGTACAGTATGTCGTGGGATTGTTGAGGTTCCTGCGAGTGGGTGCAAAGGCAGGTTATTCATGCCAATTCCAAATAGCTGTGTCTTCAGAGGGGTGAACGTTCTGTTCCTTTGCCAGTGCTGACTGATAGAGAGGATTGAAACCTCTCATATCAAAAGAAACAGAGAACGTCCTTCAGGGAGCATAAGGGAGGTTTTTAGGGTTAGCTGCAGTTCAGTGACTTCATCGCATGAAAAGAATCCCCATTCATTCCTTCATTCATTGCTTGCATTTTTTCCTCTTTAACTGTGTGTAGCATAAAATGTTCTGAATTTATCTCTGAAAGCCCCCCATACACACACACACACACACACACACACACACACACACCACCACCACCATTACCCTCCTTTCTTCATGCCCACAGAGAGAAAAAGGGTCTTGTTTTGGGTGTCAGTAGGCTCATTGAGATTTCAGAGGGCCACCAGCTTCGCAAGGCCAAAGGGTTCCCACAATCGAGTTCATTAATCTAGCATTTCCGCAACCCAGCCATGAGTTGGCGTTATATGAACCTGCCTTTACGGAAGAAAGAAAAAAAGATAGGAAGGAAAAAACCGCAGCGAGGCAACTGAAAGCACCCTGACCTAACACCCAGGCCGATCCCCACCAGAGCCAAATCCCAAAGTTCACCAGACAAAAAAACCCGCTCTTTTCTCTCCCCATGTAAAAACACTGATCACCTCCTGAACCCCCTTCTCAAAAGCACCGGAAGATTCTTGTCGGCGTCTCTTAGAGGCCTGTCACACGACACCTGCCGCAGTGCTCGCTACCTTTCTCACCTCTTCACCCAACCCCCACCCCCACCCCCCTCCGCTTTTGTGCCGGGGGCTCGGCAGTGGCTTCCCTGAGTGTGTTCGTTCCCTCGTTTGCCGCATCAGATGGTAGAGAGAGAAAGAGAGAGCAAGAGAAAGAGAGAGAGAGAGGTCGCACCGACTCCAAAAACAGAGGGATTAACGTGTGTTGCCAAACCCTTACGTCATGTGCAGGGCTGCTAAAAAGAGAGATCACTGTGACCTGCCAGCATGTGTCAAAGCATTTTTCAGCGCGCATTCAAATGGGGGATTGAATGCGATTCATTGTAACCGGGGAGCACATCGAGTTTGTTCGTTTTTTTCCCCTGCTCTGTTGGTACATAAAGGGATATGGGGGGTTATGGCAAGCCTGTACTGTAAGCCATGGGGAACATAATGGGAAACTGAAATGAAAGATTTACTTTCATGCAACCCCACACACATGCACACACACAGACACACACACACACACGCACACAAAGCAATATTGTGCTAATGCTTTTTATTTTCCTCACGACAAAAACACAACTCTTTTCTCTTAGACACTGTTAGAGGAGTGGAGGGAGAGGAAAATAGCATTGGTGGTGAAAAGGACTGGGCTGAGGACAGGATCTTATCGAGCCGAATGCGCCGTGGAGATTCTTCATAGTTAATGGGCTTTCCTGCGGCTACAGCCTCAGATAAAGTCCCTGTTTAATCATCCCATGGTGCTGGGATTGTATCTCTTGAGAGCTGCGGTGTGGAGCGGCCAAGCCAGCGAGCAGGACATGCCCACGTCTCGGCCGGGCCTTCAGGGCCAAATATTACTGCGTCTCACTACAGGACACTTATCTCCTGATACATCTCTCTCCTGAGAGGATTTTACACTTCAGCTAACAGCATGATTCGGAGGTATACCAGGTGCACGACCCCAGGGTTAGTGAAATCTACAACCAAGCAGGATAAGCATTCTCTCTTCAGGGAAAAAAAAGAGAAGGTGGGGGGGGCAGACAAAGACTCTCTCTCTCTATCTCACTCACAAACTCACACACATGGAAACACAGACACACACTAACACACACACACACACACATGTGCGCATACTTACCTACAGAGAGAGAAAAAGAGAGGTGCACACACTCATGGAGAGAGAGAAACACACACACACATACATCCTCTCTAATCTCAGCCATCTAAAGAGGATGATCTTATTTCAAGGACTGTCTAAAAACTATAGCATTTTAATACTACTTGTGTGGTCTTCAGTTCTTGAATATCTCCTCTCTTCAAATTTGTAACAGAGGATGCGGATGATCGAGTGTCCTCTCAGGTAGGAGCCAACATCAAAATCAACCTGAACCTCGGGGTGTGTCCCCACGGAGATGGCTGACGGATCTCACACCATGACCTTTTCTTACACTTTTTGTTCCTTTTTGGACTTTGAGCAGAGGTGGAAAAATTTGACTTCAGAAAGTAAAAGTCCTAACATGTATTTGTTCTACCTGTACACTTATACGTGACGTGTCATGAAGGCGGCATTTACACAGGTGATACCACTACAGTAATTTCCTGTGTATTAGCCAGATTGTGTATAAGTGTATTGTTTTATGCAAGTTAAAAAAACAAAACTTTTACTTTTCACTTCAGGTTTTAGCCTCTAACTTTTTTAAGTGAGAAATCTCTTTGTAAGCTTGTTTATTAACTCAAGTCTTTGTGCCGAGAGCACTCTGTGTTCTTCATATACCGTGTCGATAATCATCAAGTTCATGGAAAAAGGCCATAGGCCATTGTAATCGGCCTGAATGGACAGAACATGATCGGTTGATGGCAGTCTTAGTCAGCAGATCACATTGTGTTTTTTTTTGTCTATTTTCCTGAACGCATTTTAGCGTGAGGTGTGAAGAGATCATTTGCCATCGCAGAGGGGAGGCTTCCTCCGATATCCTCAAAGCGGCGAATCCCGCCCGCCTGATTGTTCTCCGCGCGATCGTATAAAAAGATTCAGGAAGTGTCGCACATTTTTTTATTGTTGTTGTTGTTGTGTTCTTCCTCTGCCGAACAATGGCCTTCCGGAACGGGCTCCCCCTACGGCTTGGCGTTCCCCCTCCGGACACACCTCCGCTCCTCATCCCGCCTGCGCTATCTCCCTCTCCCCATCTGGAACGGGCCCACTTCCACCTCCACCGCCGGGCCATTGTGTTAGCGGAGGGCCGGCCGCACGCGCGGGGCCGAGGCGAGGCCAGCCCAAACAAACTCATCCCTCTCCCCCCTGGAGCTCGGCCAGACTTCCCCCTGTCCACCCCCACACCTTTTGGAGGTGAAGTTCGTGACATTATGGATCAATTGAACAGAGGGGTCATCACACGGAGACCCCTAAAGGCCTTGTAAGGTCCTGATATTTGGGCCCGCGTGTGCCTTGGGCCCTTTTCTATGCGCTGCGATGTGTGTGCATGTGGGTGTTGTGATGTGGTGTCGTTGCGTGTAGACAGGCTGCATGGAAGTGGATTGTGGCTTGATTACTTCAGAGGAATTGTGCCTCCCTGATGACCTTGTGTGATAAAAACATACTTAATTTAAGATTGCTGGCTGAAGTCTTCCATGGAAAATGTTTTTTTTCTTTTGTTATTATGTGACCTCAACACCTGTGTGTGTGTGTGTGTGTGTGTGTGTGTGTGTGTGTGTGTGTGTGTGTGTGTGTGTGTGTGTGTGTGTGTGTGTGTGTGGGCTTTTTGTATGTTTATTTATAAAGACCCAATTGTGTGTGTGTGTGTGTGTGTGTGTGTGTGTGTGTGTGTGTGTGTGTGTGTGTGTGTGGCTTTTTTGTATGGGAGGGCATTTATTTATAAAGCATTAATATGCATTTGTCCACATTTTGATTTATGTCTTTTGTCATCCTATTATAATCATTTCTGGGTACCTGAATGCTGGCAGTGTTCAATGTGAGGGGATCATGAGAGGTTCAAGGATCAATGTGTGTGTGTGTGTGTGTTTGTGTGTGTGTGTGTGTGTGTGTGTGTGTGTGTGTGTGTGTGTGTGTGTGCTAGTGTATACTTGAGTGTGACATATGTATACAAACACACATTGCCATTGTTCATCATGCTGTATCCTCCTGAGGTGTGCTCTGAACAGGCAATGTGTGTGTGTGTGTGTGTGTGTGTGTGTGTGTGTGTGTGTGTGTATGTGTGTGCCTGTATATGTCAAAAAACTCCTGAAGACCCAGCTCTTTAGAGAACATCTACTCTCATAGCAACACTTACAACAAGTCTTACTGATCCTAGCACTCACCAGCCGTTTTAAACTGACAAGTACTCACCGACGCACTTATTCTTACTGTACTCTAATGTTTTTTTAAACTGTCCTAAAATTGTGAGAATTGTTCTAAAACTTACTGTTTACCATGTTGTTAGTCGCTTTGGTTAAAAAAGCGTCAGCCAAATGTAATGTAATGTAATGTAATGTAATGTAATGTATATGTGTGTGTGTGTGTGTGTGTGTGTATGTGTGTGTGGTGTGTGTGTGTGTGTGTGCCTGTATGTGTGTGTGTGTGTGTGTGTGTGTGTGTGTGTGTATGTGTGTGCCTGTATGTGTGTGTGTGTGTGTGTGTGTGTGTGTGTGTGTGTGTGTGTGTGTGTGTGTGTGTGTGTGTGTGTGTGTATGTTTGTGTGTGTGTGTGTGTGTGTGTGTGTGTGTGTGTGTTTGTGTGCCTGTACAGTATATGTGTGTGCGTGTGTGTGTGTGTCTGTGTGTGTTTGTGTGTTTGTGTGCCTGTACAGTATGTGTGTGTGTGTGTGTGTGTGTCTGTGTGTGTGTGTGTGTGTGTATATGTGTGTGTGTGTATCTGTGTGTGTTTGTGTGTTTGTGTGCCTGTACAGTATGTGTGTGTGTGTGTGTGTGTGTGTCTGTGTGTGTGTGTGTGTGTGTGTGTATGCGCGCGCGTGTGTGGCTGCGGCTCTGTCAGGGGCAGGCAGGAAGCTGGGAGTGGAGTGAGCGTGGTGCCGTGGGGAAGCGCTCGGCGGCGGCGGCGGCGGCCTCTTTGTGGGCCGCTAATCGAGCCTTCCTGTCAGCCGGCAGCCGGGCCCTGTGCGGGGTGCGCTACGTGAGACGGGGGACTCCTGCGCTCCGGAGGGAAGTTCTGGGATCAGTAGATAACGGCAGCCCCGTTCCCACCTCTGAAACGCCAGCGCTGGGCGGCCCTCTTTTTTGTCTTTTCAACCCCTCTCTCTCTCTCTCTCTCCTCTCTTTCTCTCTCTCTCTCTCTCTCTATATATATATATATATATATCTCTATCTCACTCTCTCCATGATCTTCTCACTCTCTCTTTCCCTCTCTCTTTCTCTCACTACCTCTCTCACTCTATTACTCTATGCCTACGTATATCCCGTTCGTCCTGTCTCGCTCCTCTCCTCCTTTCTGTCTTCATCACCCTTTTTTCTGTCTTTTCCTTTCCCCTCTCTTGTTTACAATTTGTCTCTATCTGTGTCTTGTTCTGTTGCTATCCATCACTGACTCCACCTGGATCTCATACACACATACATACATTATTGTCTGCCACCCTGACTCTTTCATTCTCCCAACACACACGCACCACACACACATACTGCACACACACACACACACACACACGCACACGCACACACACACGCGCACACACACACACACACACACACACACACACACACACAGTCAGTTTGTCCGCACAAAGGGTCAGTCCATCTCCCTCTTCATGTGTCCACGTCTATGACACGCTGCCCACACAGAAAAGAGTGTCTCTTCCTGCTTGAAACTACTCACCTCTCTTAATGAGCTACATCTCTTGATAACGCTTTCTGCGAAAGTGGCCATTGTCATGTGTTATCATTATTTGGATGGACACACAAAAGATGGCTATTTGTCTCTGTGGGTTGGCAATTTTTTTTTTTTACAGCTTAACATTTAATCCAGAAAGAAAGCGACTTTGCAAAGGTGTGTGTGTGTGTGTGTGTGTGTGTGTGTGTCAGAATGGGAAGCTCCTGTCTGTCTTCTCTCAAGCCTCTCTCTCTCTCTCTCTCTCACTGATGCTTTAACGTAGGCCCTCACCGTTGGAGCGCTCTGACAGGGTTTCACTTACAGTGAACACACACCTCCTCCAACACATCTCCCCCGGCCCCCCTTAACATGACATCTCTCTGTCTGCCCAGAAGCGCCCAGTCAATAATTAGAACAGACTGTTATCCCCCCCACACACACACACACACACACACACACACACACACACACCCTTCCCCCTGAGTGGCAGTGCTCTGGTGCCGTCCAGCCGGCTAACTGTACAGCTCTGTTCAAATCTAATCGGATTTCAGCGCTTTCGGTGAAGAGTGGACCCCAAGGATCCCCCATTCTCATATTCAAAGTCTTTTCCAGAAGCATCTCAGAAGACATTTCCTTTTTATCTGTTTAAATATTAAGGTTATTCAAGCATTCATGGATTTGTCAGGAGGGATTCTTCAAGGACTTCACTGCTCTGAGATGAACGAGTGGCTGCGATAGAGGGAGGGGAGAAATTGTCCATGGACTGTCCATTTCATGAGTACGCGAGTGCTTGTGTTTGTTTTGTTTCTACAACTGAGAGGTGGAAATAAATGGCTGTGTATTCAGAACCCACACAGATCCAATCGATAGCGGTGTGACAATGCAGTCATCATGTTGCTGATGATAGCAGCTCTCAGGGTCTGTGCTGTAGCACACAACATCTAAGTGTTCCCAGACATGTTCTCTCTGTTTATTATTTGATAAGATTGAGAGCTGAGTGCCCATACAAACCCCACTCCACCAACACCGCCACTTCCCCCAAAAAAATGAAGGCTGATGTTTTCACAATGCCCCATTTCTGCAGATTGATAATGTGGTCTTTGTTCATATGTCCTCTTTTTCTGGAGAGATGAGGCAAGGCAAGGTAGTGACAGAGCAGAGCCTTCTTTTCTCCCTGAGTAGGGCTATAGAGAGCGAGCCAGCATCCTACTCTCTTTTAAGTACATTTGTTCAGAGGCAGGCAGCTATCTCCTCGCTGCCCACGGTCATTATACCTCTCCCCCTTCACTGTACAGCTTTATAAATGTCAGGTAGGAATACATTTTATTTGAGCAGATATCAGCCAAAGAAAAATGAACCGACGGGGAAAAGGTTGGAGAGATGTGTGTGTGTGTGTGTGTGTGTGTGTGTGTGTGTGTGTGTGTGTGAGAGAGAGAGAGAAGATGAAATAAAGCACTTCTTTTTTGCCTTTTGTGTGTGTTTCCACTAATATGATTTGTTGGCCAAATTGTGTCATTAATCTGCTTTGCTTTGACAGTGTGAGTGAGAGGCACAGGAAATAAGGACCTGGTGCCCCTCACCCCCCTCTCTCTCTCTCTCGCTCTCTCACCTGTCTGAGAGAGCAGGCATGGGGAAGGGAGAGAGAGAGGGCCTTCAGCCCTCTTTCTTTAAGGTAAACATTTATTACTTCAGGGGTGCCTGGCGAGCTGGAGGCAGTCACTTCACAGCGCTGTAAATGTCATCTTCCTTTTGACACGTTGGTGACAAATGAGTCAGGGCTCCAGTGGCCTAAGAGATCCACCGGCCTCTTATTCTTCCCCCTCCTCCTCCTCATCTCCCCCTCTCCTCTCCTCTCCTCTCATCTTCCCCCCTACATCATAGTGGCCACTGAGAATCCTCACCAGCGATGGGAAATCAGTCCCCTGGACATAAGGGGCAAGCAGAGGACTTCCTAGCCTGGAGGGGCATTAAATTACCTCACACCCACTCGGACGCAAGATGCGTGAGCCTTTGCTTATGCGCGGCCCGATTGGTCATTTGCCTGCGACACCTGGCCATATAAGAACAGTAGATTTACAGCATCGGTGCAGGGTGGAGGAATGAAGATAACCTCACCCTGCGTCACACCCCGGTGACAGGTCACCTGGCTCAATATATATTACCGGTGCTGGCGAGGTCAGTCTCCTCAGGGGCGATGTCTACTCGAGGGTCTCACTTCATGATCTAAAGGTGGCAGTAAGAACGTAAAGTGATAAGGCGAAAGGCAAGCTGACATGTGTGGCGCATTTTTTAATCTCCCGCCTGTTTCACGCAACGCCGCCTGTCCTACTTACGGATGCAGCGCGTCAAGCAGTAACGCCACAATTTTGTTTGCTTATTAGTCTGTTTACTTCAATGTCAGGTTGAGGTGGAATGTCCTCTCCCCTTCCGAGTCAGGTGATTGATAGCCCTTGAATGAATTACCAGGTGTGTAATTGTCTGCCTTTTTTGTTGTTGATGTTGCGACTCACTCTCCTTCTGGTGTTGCTGCGGCAGCCGTGTCGCGGCTGTGTCGGGGCGGAGAGTTGAGTCGAAAGTCTTTTTTGGGGGGATTTTTTTGTTGTTGCGGGCACCGACAAACTTTTTTGTTTCAGGGAAGAGATCAGAGCCGGTATAATGGGCTGGCACCGCACCGCATGCTGCGGGTTCTGACCCGAAGCCGAGCACAAGCCGTCAGCGGACTGGCTGCACCCTGGCAACTGTCTCTCCAAGTCATTAATCAGGCCCACAGAAGACTGTCTTCCCTCCAGATGGGGAACCTCTCCAAAACCCAAGAAAAATAAGCAGGCTAATTAATTCTTATCGGCGCAGGGCAATTAGATGGAGAGTCAGGGAGGGAAAAAAATGATGTCACCTTTAGCTGGGCGGTAGACTTACAATATATTAGCACATCTGAGCAACGTTTCCACATGGGGACATGGTTTATGGCATCAACTGCAGGGGGAATGAAAGTAGAGGAGAGGAGGAAGACACCACAGCTAGAGGTTAATGAATGATAAAGAGGGTGGGGCACTGAGGGATCAAGTCCTCACGCTGGGTGCCAATGACTTCCAGAGTGGTGAATCAAAGAGGCAAAACTGCACTCAATGTGATATGGTGTCCCTAGCAGGATTCCTGGGACTCTTTCACTGCCTCAGAACGGAGTAAAATTAAACTGCCTGGACCTATATCAATTATATTTGTGATAAAGCTTACACTTGAATTATTTTGTGTTTTATAAGTATGCATGAAAATTGATCATTTTGTTCTAATTTTATACTTGAAAATGTAAAATGATTATTAGCCTGTAAGATTCTATTCTTCTCTTGGAGTAATCTATTTTTTTTATAGGGGAATCATTTCAGCTAGATGGTTTTAGCAGCCGATTTGGAAATGGACTACTCCAGGTCAGGGTTGGATCATGACAGCTTTCATTTAGCAGCTTTCTGGTGAAGTGTACATCTCATCAGCCCTGATTCTCTGTGTAAGCGCACCCGTAGACGTCATGCATCTTGCAAAATGCTCCACCGATTGTGCTGCAGGAATGCATCATATTCAGAATCACTGAAGAACCTCTGCCAGATAAAAATGATCTGGTGTCTTTCAAATGAGTGCTCAGTCCATTAAACTGTGCCTATACTCCTGGCAAACTACAATTGGGATGAAATATAGGACTCTTGTGTTGGAAGTAGTTATATGCCTCTTCACCGTCCCTGAAGACATCTGCAGTGAAGCGCCCGTGGATGCACCAGAAGACATTTGCGTTTGGACAGAATCATTAAAAAAAGAAATTACATCCACATCTTCTGTAATCAACAAGAAAACTCTAGGGAAGCTAGGCAGCACAGTCTCTCTCCAACCTACTGGAAATTCATGTTTCTAATTAGCGCCGCCCGCTTTCTGTCTGTGCAGCTCACACTTTTAGCATGGTGCCAATGCTGCTCTGCTACTAGTCCTGTGTGAGTGGATGCGTACCCCAGGCAGATACATTTCATTCCACTGTTGTTGGTTTTCATCCTCTGTGAATTTATTATGAGAGATGGGGGGAAAACATACATAATAGGGTCTTTATTTTGGTCCCCAAGTGTGGGTGCAATAATGGACATACCCAAGGTTCTTGATGGTACCTTGGTATTTTTTTACATAACATAGGTTAATTTATTAAAAATGGTTAGAATTTTTCAGTTTGCCTGAAAGCACACAGTTAAGAGAAGCTGAAACATTTGTTCACAGTGCACTAGTATAACAAATGCCTGTTATTTTCAATTGGAGTGTCATTAAATATTAGGCTTGTCTATATTTTTCTGTCACAGTACCAGGGTACCCAACTGGACAGTAGACCAACAATTCCCCCACAAAATAGAAACTGGTCACTGTTTTTTTTTTATTTAATTATTGTCCTCCCCTTTCCTCTTCCCCGTAGTTGTTAAAGCTTGATGGATGTATAGTAACCTTTGCCATGTCTATCCTTGAAGCAGAGTCTGATCTCCTCTGTCCGACTTCAGGTAGTCCGGGGATCTGCAGGTAACATTGAACTCTCATCAGTCATAAACCCGGGTCAGAAGACATAAAGGAAATCATTTCTCTCAACCGGGAGCCAACCCCCGACTTAACTTGGCTATGTCACAAAGTCATATTTAATTCAAGTTTAAGAAACTTTCATTCATGATGAATCACTGTGAGACCCACAGGGGCGGATTGTATACTTTTTTTCTCTTTCATCCTTCTTTTTTTCATCTTTTCTCACCTTTATTCTCCCAGAGACAAAGCCCTTCAAACAGATTAGGTCACAGTCTAAAGGTTAGTTCCATCATGCAACAGTTTGTGTGAACACACAGCAACAGAGGCTACCGTCTGAGATGCCCTGGAGGCCTCTGGGACGCGCGCTGAGCAGTAACAATCAGCAGCTGATGACGGAAGAGGTCTCTGGAGTCTTAACCTAATTATCTCAATTTACATACCCTCTGTGCCTCAGCAAGCGCAAGTCTGTGGCACCTGGTGCAAATGCTCACCTGAGAATGTGACACTCTCTTAACGTGTAATGCCTTGTGAAAATGTGTGGAAGTGTGTGTGTGTGTGTGTGTGTGTGTGTGTGTGTGTGTGTGTGTGTGTGTGTGTGTGCAGGCATGCATATGCACATGTAATGGATCGGATATAACTGATGTTAGGAGGTCATTATAATGTGTGAACCCACATTCTGGGTGATAGCTCTCTGTAATATATCTCACTTTGAGGATCAGATAATTTGGCACAAAATCAAGAGATTAGTAAGACTGAGGTGATGAGTTGATTTGTCTATGTAAATGGTTCTTTATATTGGGCACTGAGCAACTTGCTGAGACCAAACCACACATGGTCCCAATCCAGCATATGTCTCTGGTTGAGAGTGGTCTGTTGTCTGGAAATGTTTGCAGAGTCACTGATCGCTCCAAATTGGATGTTGTGTTTTGATATTGTTTCCGGGGCTGGGGCCACTTGCTCTCAAACATGTCCAGTCACTGTCCTTCATGATTGTGTGAGCTCGCACTTCAACCCCATCTGCCGATGTGAGGGAATCTATTATTTTTCCAATCCCGGGGGAGAGAGAAAGGTCTCCTGCATCATTATTTTCCTTCCAAATGTAACTGACTTTACTGCATACTCTAATTTGCTTGCCGTAATTATAGGTCATGCTCCCCCTTTGTAATTTATAAAACCTTTTGTTCTTATCAATAATGAATGGGCTCTGGCAAATCGTGCTACTATAATATTTTGATATTATGAAAATGCTAATGTGTCAGGGACCCCAAGCCTTATCGTCCAGGTCCGATGCTCTATTAAGCAGCCGGCAGAAGAAGCCGGACGCAAATTGCTTATGTTAATGCCCCTGTTGTACCCAGACAGGATGAGGAGGCTGCAATTAATTTCTTCCAGGCGGTGGATGGACAGGCAAATTTATTTCCCATCCTCCAACTGGTGGCTCCTTCCCCTCCCTCCTGTTTTGCTTGGGACTCAGAGAGAAGGGGAGAGAGAGAGAGAGAGAGAGAGAGAGAGAGAGGGAGAGAGAAAGAGAGAAGGGGGGTGGAAGGAGACAGAGAGAAAAGGAACAGGGGAACAGGCTCGAAAAGCGGGGTGCGGGAGGGATGCGTGACCTAATTGAACGGCCCTGGAAAGCTGAGGCGGAGCAGCAGCAGGGAGAGAGAGTGGCGCGTCTTCAGTCATTCGGCTGACAGTGTTTTCGCAACTTAAACCTGTTTTATTAATTATGTTTGACATTTCCCTAATTAGTTTCATTTAAATCACATCAGCTCCTAGCAGATGATTGTGCCGTACATCACTTCACCACCAGTCTCTGAGTGAGAGAGGGAGAGGGAGAGAGAGAGAGAGAGAGAGAGAGAGCTGAGGCCTTGTGTAATTATACCAATAGGCAAAGTGCTGAGAGGTAACCTATATCTAATAACAAGAATCCTACAAATGACTGGAGCCTTTACTGATTCATTTGGACCCTTCCTCACGACACTATTGGGGAGATTATTCTATTATCCTCTAAGTGTTATATTACAGCTTCACTTTATCATATCATACAGTATCAGAATGTGATTTCTCTTCCCACTTTCCCACAGGAGGAGACACCATTATTATCATGTACAATTATTTAGTCAGAATTCTTTGTTTTCACCATATACAGTACCTATTGAAATATCACTTACAGAATGTGTAGCCCTTAGGGGAATAACACATTACAAGCACAAGTGATTGGGTTACCATATTAAAATGATTCCTTAATCAGATGTGTAGTTTTTCAATGGTCCTGGTCTCCTGGAGTTTTGCGGTTAAGCAAAGTCAATTTGTTCAGTCATTACATCCAACCTTGGGATAATTAGGATTTCAACCATATACCTTACTGTGAGCCACTACTGAACCGCTGAAGAGTTCAAGGTTGACTTGAGGTCCCTGATTGAATAGTTAGATAGAACAAAAGTCTCTTTTTTTGTCATTATATTTAGAACCGACTTTCTAGTATAGATAGATTTTAATCAGTGTGTTTTCACATTTCACATTGTTACTGCTTATAAATATAATCTCCTTCTTGAATTGAAAAAGAATGTTTTTCAAAAGGAATGTGGGTGTATACTGTCACCATTTCTATCTCTCATCATCATCATCAACATGAAAAAAACATATAGACTGTATATTTAAAAACACATTTTATGAACTCATAATGTTTTATATAAGTAATGTATTTCATATAAGTAATTTACATTATTTGTGAAACTTATATTTAGTTTTGGTTTAGTCCTAACAGTTTTGACAGTATCTGTAATAGTTTTGACCCTGACTTGGGTCAGGTGAATGCCAAATCTGGGCCAGATTTGAGTGCCATTGGAAGGATGAATAAGGCTGTGTATTGGCTAGAATCAACATGATTCAGGGGCTAATAGTCAACATGTTTCCATATGGAGATATTGTAAGCAAGGCAATATATGACGATTCTTTTTTCAATTGTAGGAGAGCTAGTATGAAGAACATACACCACCATATGCATAAAATCTATGTCTTATTTAATTATCTCATTGTTAGGTTGGAGTGGAAAAGGCAAATTGCTATATAGCGGTCAGATGTATTAACACAATAAACCACTGTCTGTTATGAATCTTTGGATGTAAACTATTGAATAAAAAATGAATACAAAACTAACATGGTGATACTCAAGTTTGTCAATATTGCATTACTAGTGAGAAAGCTATTCTACATCATAAAACAAAACAACACATTTGGCTGCATAATTATTCTCCAACAGCACACCTGATATATTGCATGTTTACAGTACGTAAAGCCATTACCTCATGATATTTTCTATACAAATGTGCCGTTGAAGACAGCAGACTTTAAAATGAAGAGTCATGTGAGAGATATGGCGAACTACTGACCTTAACGTAAAGTCAGATATGGTGAACTACTGACCTTGTAAAGTCATGTCTGAAGCCTCACACATATTTCATTTCCATAAATAAGCATTCCACTTTTCTAGTAATAACCAGACGATTTAAAAAAAAAAAATCATCATTATCCTAGCCCATGGTCTTAGACCATTGCTTTACAGCCAGATCATCAGAGTTAGGCTTTGTCTAATCAAAAGTTGACATGTTGAGTTTGACAGAGAGGAGAACATATAAATGTCAGCGTATATATGAGTTTTTACATGAACAGTGCCTTCAGAAATTGCGGAGCGAGCAGTCTTACCTGGCACATGAAAATACACACAGTATGTCGGGTGCATTTTCTTTCGAGAAAAAATCTTTTTCCACAGTTTTTGCTTTTTTGCAGACACCCTCCTGAGAATGGGTGTCCAGGTTGTCACAAGTTTGTTTGCCTCAACCAAAACACGCAAACTACCTTGGGTGCCTATTAAAACCATCCTACGCCTCTCGGTCCCACGTTTGAAAGCACCACGTCTGCGCTGCATCAACAGATGGGAGCGAAATTGGAACAGTGCTCCAAATAACCCCACCGAAAAACATATTTTACTCTTTTGAGAGCTGCCGACACCTCATGGAGATACGCTCGTAAACACTTGTCTAATTGACACTGCGGCTGCCAGTGATGTACATGAGGCCTACGGTGCTGTGCAATCTTCGCTACAAGGGGGAAAACCACAGCACTATTTTTACCCTGTCTCCACATCAAAGGACTCTCCTCTCAGGACCTGCCGACTCGGTGCAGAGAGACAGCCTAACTGTGCCCCTAATGTTCGGCTTGTTAAAGCCCCTTAGTGAGGCCCTGGGCTGGAGAGGCAGCTCCGCAGAGGCCGTCAGACTATCTCTCTCAATCTCTCGCTCACGCTCTGTTTCTCCTTGTATCCTTCTCCATCACTCTGCCCACTCATCTGTTTCCCTCAAGTGACTGAACTCTATCCCTTTAGGTGAAACCAACAGCTCTTGCGACTGTGGATTTTGAACCAAAGGGGGGTGTTTGAAGAACTATGTATCTGGTATGGGTCTAAGCTTAGAATTGCCCTCCCACACACACACTCACACAACACATAGGGTGCATTTTTCTGACCAAACCACAGTGTTAGCCGTTATCATCTTAAGAGTAATAACCATGCCCCAGCTAATCCTGCTATACTTTATTAGCTCCCAAATAAGAGCTAAAAGCCCAGGTCGCCAGATTACAGAGAATTAGCTGCTTGGGGTTGATTGCCGAGGCTAGCACCTGATACCTAATGGGATAATGTGACTCAGGGCCGAGTCAATACCATGTAGTCTGTTGATTAATTGCTGTTGCAGCTGAAAACTTCAAGCACCACTAATCACTACTCACAGACCACTCTGTGCGTGTATGCCCAAGCAGACTACTGGAGGGTCACCGTGATTCAACACAAAAATCCACTCGGCATTGGCATGACATAAACAACTTGCTCAGCAGTGAGTCAAGGCTCTCATTTTAAACAAGGGTCTGAAGAGGACATGATGTCAGCCCTTTCCATTAGGGCTACAATAAGATCGAAACACAAAGGCGTAATAATGTGTTTTGTTACATTTCCTTGCTAGTGATTTCCGGGGGACTCAGCAGTGCATGGCGGCCATATTTGTTGCACTTTGGGATATTTATTAGGGCTGTAAATAATAGGGCCCTGTCAGCATAATGTGTAGAAGTCAGCTCCTTACGAATTGACTCTTCCCCTTAACAATCTAGCTTCCACATGTGTTTCAGCAAATTCAGGATTTTACACAATTGCAGGCTCAATCAGAATGGTGGTAATTGTTTCATTGTTAAATACATAATGGAAATGTACGAGAAGTCCTCATAAAAATGTATACCTCAATTCTCTCTTCTAATTTATAGCCCGCCCTCCAGGCACATATTATTCAAACATTAATAAAAGACCTATACATCAAAAAGCTTCAGGTTTCACTCTTGCCCACATTCATAGTCATGCATATTATATACCAGAGCAAGGCTTGACGGCTGCCCATCTTATAACAATTATACACTGAATAACAAACGGATTGATGGATTGACGCATTATGTTTTGGGGTTTTCTATTCAGTATACTTAAATTTTAATGACCTTTTCAACACCCATACTTAAGGTCTTCTATGTTTTGATAATGCTCTTTATGCAAATGTTATAATTCTATAAATTTTAGATTTGTCTCCATCCATCTCTCTCTGTTTGAGGTGCCTAAAATGTCTCTGTTGCAATGTGATTAAAACTCTAATTAAATTATTTATTTTACTCTGAGGCCACGTTTGATTAAAGATATGAAACTAGGAACCAGTGATAAGTTACAGTGATGGGTTCTAGTATGTGTGTGTGTGTGTGTGTGTGTGTGTGTGTGTGTGTGTGTGTGTGTGTGTGTGTGTGTGTGTGTGTGTGTCAATGTCCTCAGGATGACAGGTAAATAGTGTGTCTGTGTTTTGTTCAAACCTCATAGGAAGATGTGAAGATGTGAAGATGTGTAGCGCTACACTATCATGTGCTACACTATCACTTTGTGTTGACTGCAGTAATATAAATGAGTCTGACTGGATACACAGATACACATTTTTTGGTATCAGTGAGGACATTTTTGGGCAAGGTCTATCTGCAGTGTCAAGCTATTTTTTCTGTAGCACAGATAAAGTCCTGACTCTAGCATCAAAACAAAGCCACTGAGTTTGATATTTTCCTCCGATCTTGCAAGTTTGTCAGGACATTTGTCTCTCATTTGTTCATTCCCTTCACAGCCTCAATGACTGGGAGACACTAGCAGATTGTTTGTCTCAGCTACAGGGGTCTAAATAAACACTTTAGCATCATTGTTTGTTTTTACCAGTCTCAATCCCTAATGTCTGGTAATCGGGGACGGTAAGTCATAGGACATCAGCTTGACTCTATTAATTACCACCTGATCCTTCCTTCCTGGATAATTAGGTACCCATTAGTTCTAATCAAGTAGTTACTTAATTATTGCAGTAATTAGTCTAATGGTCTAGCAAATTGAAGCTTTATCACTTTTGGATACTTAATGTTCTTGGCAGAGTGCATCACAAGTGTCAAAGCTCAGGCTTCAGCAATCAAGCGGTGGAGAAAGAAAGTTATTACCGTGACATAAATGCTTTCAGATGGTTTTTATGAGTAAATGTGTTCACATTTGAAATGAGAATGGAACCGCGGCTATGGGCGGAGGATGGGTTCATCATCCCGTGCAGATGTTAATGCTGGGAATTTTCTCTCTCTCTAAATATCATTTGTGGCAGCCCTAAGACGTGCGAGAGTGATTTGTGGTTGACCGCAGCTGTTTCACCGTGGTCCGGCTGTCACAGAGAAATAATTTTCTTATCTCGTCGCCACCGTACATGATGATGTTATCTGGGCTGTGGTAAAATATCCACTGAGCATCAATGTCCCAGTGACATCTCCGGGTGGTTTGACACAGCTTCAAGTGATCTTTTAGTGATCCAGTGGCTGGCTGCCATTAGAGTTCATCTCAAAATATGGTTAATTGGGATTCTTGAAAGACACTCAAGAGTGAGCTCAGATGTCAGCCTTGGCCAGTAACTTAACACCGCCTGCTGTCAACTGCACTAACATCTCAGTGGAATCACACTTGTGCTAATGCTTGATTACTCTAGGGCAATTTATTTGATAGGGCTGGAAAGTATTGATCGTTTCCATTGGGGAGTGGGGGTGGGGGGTACAGCTCTTAAGTATCAACATAAACACTGATACCAGGCAACTGACACTATGGGGTTGACAGGGACGTCTCATCTGGGTGAGAAGAGCAACTGCCATGTACTTTTAAATAGATTCATTTTTTAAATATATTCTTGTGTGTTATTTAATTCAACTTACCAGTAGTCCAATTTGGTTTCTATAGATTGTAGGTCACTGTCCACTTGGTGAGCGCTAACTGTCCGCTTGGCGAACTAATATTTACAAGGTAATGCAAGAATTAAAACAAACTTTGTGTCAGGGGAACCTTCTTAAAATATGTTGAATATGTATGAATCCAAATGTCCATTACCTATGATGCCTTGTATATGACAGTATTTTGTTGCTGAATAGCCAATAATGAATAGGGTGGTTGAATGCAAAATCTTTCAGCAGGTGATAGAAAAATGTAATTTTGCACATGGCTCACCTTTAGGATGCTGAATAAAATTCCACTATGGCCAACAATTTCAAGATGGCTGTCTTACACACTGTCCAAAATAGATATTTGAGGGCTCTACAGTTATTAGTGTAGTAGTGTAACACATTTTGCACTTTATAGGCATCTGGAGTTGGTGAAATGGGTTTTGTGCAATGTTTTCTTTAGTTCTTATACATATCCATGTATGGACCACTGACAGTGGTTTGAAGGGGGGTTTAAAGGAGACTTTGACTAGCTCAGTGGCAGCAAAGTGTGACACTACTTGGATTTCACCTGCACCATGAGAGGCAACAGAAGGGGAAACAAAGGCATTTATCTTATCTCCCATCTCATATGACGAGCATTGCTCAATACCAGCATGTCGGTGAGCGTAGAGGGGGAAAAAAAGAGCTCAACATTCATGGTTTTGTTTTCTTTGCGGCTAGCCCCACTGTTCGCTCTGATTGCGGGTGAGGACGGGAGCCAAACCCGCCGTGAAAGCTAGGCAGGCCACTGAAGCTTGTTCTCTGTGGAAGACAGGCTCCCAGTGTGGGTGCACGAGGCTGCCTCCATCCAAAACCACAGCAAATTGAGCCTGCCTCGTCCGTCATCGCCTCCCAATTATCTCCAGTTTATTGGGGGCTGCCGGAGACGGTGCATGTTGGCAGGTGAGGAGAGGTGTCTGGGAGGTGACCGTGCCAGCCAGCCGGCCTCCCCACCTAGGCCAGGGCGGACTCATGACTCATGACCCCTCTATGACAGCATGACCCACCAACCCAGCCCCCTCCACCCCCCCTCCCCCACTCACACACACACACCCTGCCCCCCCTTTGCTCTGTCTCTCACACACACACACATGTTTTTTTAAACCTCACATCCAAACCTTGCCCATGCTTGTCAAGGCAGAGAGAGAGAGGGAGAGGTAACCTTGAAGCACTTTTTAAGCATCATGTTTTTCAGACGGCATAGTGTTTTCATAGCTCGATGGGAAAGAACAAGGGTCTAATCTTGTAATCTCCATCATGTATGACAGCAGCTATTTCGGTGCTGGGAGCGCGCTCGGAGGGGTCCTGTGTGTTCCTCATGTTCATTTGTCAATATGGCAGATGCAGATTATTTATGTGTCAGTTCATGTCACTCCCTGACAAAAAAGTTGGCGCAGGGGACACAGATGCACTCGCACAGATGCAGTCAGTACAGTAGCACAGATTTGTACACAACAAGCGTGTGGCTTTTTCAAGATGTTTAACAGCTTACTCAAGATCATCATGTTCAATTTGCTGTTCATCACATACTGAAGCTCGAAGTTTAACAAAAGTGATCAAAAACTATGACAACTAGGCGAGAGCAAAGAGAACGTGGAAGATGAAGAATGTGAAGGGGGGGGGAGGGAGGTTGGAAGGGTGGGATGGCGGCGGATTCCCACTGGAGGTAGAGCATATGCACGCTAGGCTGAATACTGTTGTAATGACTGTTTTCAGTCCCACCTCTGAACTCAAGAGTTGGCTTTCTTTGCCTGACCCAGATGTCATGTTCTGAGGAATCCTCCTCCGGATGCCTGGAGAAAGGAGGCGGGAAAGAGAGAGAGAGAGAGAGAGAGAGAGAGAGAGAGAAAAAAAACTGCAGTAATGCTCCATGCCGTATGACAGCATCGTGTGGAAACTGACACGTAGACTTTTCAAATTGGGGCCCGGGGAGCTGAAGCATAAAATAACTTCAATCTCTGTGGCTCTCTGAGGAATAGTGCAGAGGTGCGACCAACAACAACACAACAACGGGCAAGGCAGGAAGGGGTGAAGGCAGGAGTTATTAGAGGATAAAACACGCCTCTCCATCTCACACCCTCTTTCTCTCTCCCTCTCTCTCCCTCCTTCTCTCTCTCCCTCTCAGGAACCCCAAGGATGATCAATGGATTTAGTCAGAGGGATATTCAAGCAGAAAATTGCTGCCTTTTTTGCTTTTCTTTGAAGTATTTCCAGAATACATACCGAACCTTCCCCCTATACTCTCCTCCAGCGCTGTCCACCAGGGTTGAAAATAACAGCACAGGAGCGGGCGCGAAGAGTAATCCTAAACGGAGAGGAACACCAGAGAGGGATGGGTGTTTGTGAGCGTGGGTGGGGAGGGCTGGAGTAAAGTGGAAAGGGTGCTAGGTGGGGGTTGCTGGGTGTTAAAAGAGGCAGGGGCAGGCTAGATTGAAACTTTGCAGGTATAAAATTGAAGGCAGCCAGCTGAACGGCCATAGTCAAACGGGGCGGCTGTTTTTTTTTTTTTTTTTTTTTTTTCTCCACTCACAGTAGACCTCCTTCGAACAACTCAGAGAATCCTGTCCAGTGAAAGGCAAGGAGGCCTCGGCAGCTGGTGGGATATAGGCCGCAATGGACACAGCAGTGCATTGGGCAAATGCTCTAGTATGGATCGCCACTGTAATCCAGATAAATAGCAATGCAATGAACTTCCCAGCGACCCCGCAGAAAGCCTCTGGGGCCAGCCACATGACCTTCCTCCCCAGCTGATGAGCGGTCTGACCACAGGCAGGACAGGGGCTGGCCACATCGGAGGATGAATCATCTCACTGTCCAGAGACGCATTAGCATGTCAAATCAACCTAATCACATGTCAAACTACAGCATAGGCTGTGAGATGCCAATAATGGATTTTTCAATTCATCGGCAGACAGACCAGTGTGTCAGTGAAGTGTGATGGGGGGGACAAACTGCAGAGCGGGCAGGGGATCGAGGAAGGTCGGGTGCATGTCAGAGTGGCATGCAGTGCCTTTGTGCGACTATCCATCTGTAATCCTGATAATGAATTAGTATAATCACTCACATGCTTGGTCTAATTAATCTTTGTGATGTTTTTTTTTGAGGGGGTGAGTTGGAGAGAACCAATGAGCATGGGATATTGCCAGTTATATTAAGATATGAAGTGAATTGAAAGGAATGGGGAGTTAATATGTGAATAATTCAACCATTAACTTTATTGCAACATACTTGCAATGAAGTTGTGGTTACAATGGCATAATTAACTGGAGGACATGAATCTCAAATCCCTATAATGATATTTTGAGTTACTCTAGACTACAGCTGTGAAATATTGGTTTAAAAGTGCCCTATTCCTTAATCTCATTTCCTTCGTTTTCAGTGGAGTGCTGATGAATGGCGCGGCAAACTAATGATTTTTGACTTTTACCTGCAGGGATGTACAAAGATTTCCGTGTCTCCACGTGCCTCGTGTCAGACTTCAAACGCGGCGTCTGCGGATATGCTAATTGCGCCTCACACTCACACACAGGCACGCGCCAGTGCCACTCCCCCTGTCTCACACTCACGCTCCACTCTGTCCTCTGGCACCCTCACTGCTGATAACCAGTGCTCCGAGTTGGGGCTGGGAGGGGGAAGGGGGGAGGGAGGTAGGTGTGGGTGTGTGTGTGTGTGGGGGGTCGGTGGGGAAGGGGAGGTGAAAGTGCCTTTTGCAGGCCTCTGGTGCTCTCGGAGTCCTTGCGGCCGCGAGGGTGTTCTAAATGTGGAAGAGAAGCCAAGCAGTGCCAACGAGAGGTTGAACCCCACCGTTGGCCGCGGGTGCTCTCGGTGCCGGCCCAGGTGGGGTGTTGGGGGGATGGGTTGGGGGGTTGCTCCGTTGTGGCACTGAGCGGCGCAGCTCTGGCTGACAGCGGAAAGCATGTGGCACGCACGGCAGCGGCGTTATGGATAGGGCCGGGAGACTGGGGACCTCGCTCCGACACTCCCCGCTGAGCAGGCTGACGGCCCCATCCGTTTTCGCAGCCCAGCCCCCTAATAGATCTGCGATGCCTTCCCTTCCAATTAAAAGGCTCGGCCGGCCTATTTGTCAAAGGACGGAGGAAGACAACAAGAGGGAGAAGAGAAGCTTAGCATCAATGTGCGTAGAGTAATTGCCAGCCAAATCGTAGTAAAGTGTGAGAGGGAGGCTAGTTGCCGTCGAGCGGATGGCCGATCATCAGTGTGTTTCCCACTCTTTACAATGTATTTGCTTGCTTTTGTGTTTTTTATGTAGCCCCCCCATCCCCCCATCTCCTCTATACATCAGCCTGAGTAGTCTGTGTGCATTGGTTAGATACAACATGATGGTTATTTGCTCTATTCTTGATTTGTTTTGTTTTTTAAATGTGTGGTACATAGTAAATATATTGCCTTTCATGCACAAGCCCATGTGTCTGGTGTCACACAGGGCTATACTCTAGGACTATATAGAGTGTGAGATTACAAGTGACATCTAGATAATCTAATTATGTTTGTTTACAATTTGCACAGAGAAATAAAGAGTTTAACCATAGGTTTATCCCAAACTTGATGGCCAATTAGACATTAACCATGTCTCATCAAAATTAGACATACCTGCAAATACATAACCTATTTTTATAGATCATTATTGCAGTATGCTGTATTTTATCTGCTGCTATGTCAGGAATATATTACTCTCCATGATGAAGAATACACTATTTACTTTGTCGCCTTGGATTAAACAACATGAAAAATGAAGTTGTAAACATTGGGGAAACTTTATTAGTTTTTGTTTCTCAGTGTGTGTGTACAAGCATGTGTATGTGTGTGAATTGTTGTGTATGCACTTGTGTGTTTCCCCTCATGTGTCAGGGGGGTGAAAAGGATTTCTTTTTATGGTTTAATTCAACAATAACATTTGCGATCAGGGTCTTGGGCATCTCAAGGGCATTCCTGGTGAAATTACTGAGACTCGGCACCATTTATCATAGGCTGACATGTGTCATGTTCCCGACTCCGGTGCGGAGAGGTTACAGCTGAAGACAGGTCCTTCTTTGTTGAGCAGCCATCAAAGACAACATCACTTATTTATTTAAAAAAAGAGAGTGCGAGAGGGTGACTCGCTCAGGCTGCCCGAAAAAGAGGAAAACTGTAAAACTGGGGGGGGGGTGGAAACCCTGTACCATTTTTCTTATTTTTAACATTTGGACACATTAATTTGTCGCAACCTGTCAGAGTAATTTTAGTCATGGCCACATGTCCTAACCTCGTCGGGATGATCACAAGCCCTCGGTTCTGTCATTAGCACATGGGGACAGTCAACAGGAAAAGGATATGACAAAGAAAGGTGATGAGTCTTTCATAATATCTCTGCACATATGAAGGAATGTCATCTTTTAAAAATATGAAATCATCAATAAACAGATAAACAACAATAAACAAACCAATTCAATCACATTGTACTTTTGTTAATTGGGATGCTGGTTGACTTTAAAGGGTGTTTAAAAAAACGATTTTACATATTGAGATTATCAAGGAAAATGGAAAAATGACAGTTAGCATTTGATTTGGAGTTAATGTTTTATTATACTGCACATGCTCTTATAACATTGGCTTTAAATGCCTTCTTAACCTGGTATACTGTAGATATTTCATCCCTCAGAAGGTTAGATAAGTAATACATGTCTTCCCATTCCATCCCATAATTTGTTGTCATGGCTGTAGTCCAACTCAGACAGCCTCTGTGATTATAAATGACAATAATTAAAAGAAAATACACAATAATTGGTCTCAGCAGGTTTTTCCATCTGGTAGTACCTGCATGGCACTGAATAACCCTCATGGTGCCTTTGTGGGGCTACAAACGGGGCAGATTATCAGGGCTGAGAGAACGAAAAGGAAGAAGACAGTAAAAAAAGGTGATGAGTAGAAGCAAGCCCTCCAGGTCTCCACTGGAATGTCTCTCTTCTTGTGGGTTGTCGCCTGATGATGATATGAACATAAAATAAAAAATGGGGGAAGTCAGCAGCCTAATCACCTGCACCAGCTCAGATCCTGGCTGTAGGCCAGATACATCAAGCATCTGCACCTTGAGATTGGGTGTGCTGAGGGTGTGTGTGTGTTTTGAGATGTGTCTTAACTGTGTGTCATACTTATATATGCTGTGTGGGGATTTAGTAGTTTTTGATAGTGGTGCTATCTGGATTTTAGCCTTTGATATACTTTCAACCCATGTTCAAGGTCACTATTCTTTCAAAAAACACGTATACATTCACAACTGACATGTTTTACTGAAATGTAACTTCAAGGCACAGGTGGTTTATTGGAGCTATGCAGTTTAGTGCAGAAAAGTGGACGGTATTTTAACACTTTATATTACATTACTACAAAAATCACTTCTATATTATATAAAGGAGGATTGGCCCAAGAGGTTTGCCTGAGATTTCCTTTTCTGTTTCTCTGGTACCATTAGCTTACAATATAAGCCCGAAAAATTAGGCTCATTCCATGAGGCTTTCCATGAGGCTCAACAATTATTGCAGACATACTCCTTTATTCAAACAAAAAAGGAAAATGGCTTACCAAGTGGTATATCTGCGATAACCATTATCAATGTGATTTCCAATTTCACTTCTATAAACTCATCGAAAGAGCATTTCATCGCTCATCTTCTATTGTATTCTAGCTTATAGCAGCATAGCTATACAGCTTCTCCAACCTCCAAGACATTTAACCTTCATTTTTTGTTTTCAAATGTCTACCCTAGTAGAATGGGGTATGAATTTGTTAAGAAATTGTTTAACTGTTTTTACGTTGTATCCTGAACAAAGTTTGACACACACATATCTAGCTGGCCTCAACATTAGACTGGCCATTACCCAGACCATCTGCTGTGAAGAGTATGGGGTCAGTGGACACGGAGGCGACAGCAGCATCCATAGAAGCTCCGTGCAGAAAATCATTAAGTTTGTCAATGATGTCCAAGTGATCTTGATTGATCTTAGATGTCTAATGTTCCGACCAGCCAGTGTGTTCATGGTCTTAATTAGATCCCTCTACTACGTTCAATACTGTTGTCAGTTAAATATGTTAAACGGGCACAACTCCACAGGTCTCTGATTACAGTGAAGGGGGAAAGGGATCGTGTGTGTGTGTGTGTGTGTGTGTGTGTGTGTGTGTGTGTGTGTGTGTGTGTGTGTGTGTGTGTGTGTGTGGCCATGCTTCTTCTCTCAGTGCCATAGCGGCACGCAGCACACTACAAGTTTAGAAGTGGTAACAAGCTTCCATGACCATTTTCCTTCTTATAATCTCAAAGTGATTTGCAGGAGAATTAGATAGTCGAGCAACATGCCTGCTCTAGAAGGGAGGGGAAATGCATGCAATATGTCATTGTTTAAGGAGTGCATCAATAACTGCTGACATAGTTAAATGTAAAACAGAGCGTGCAGAGGAGAAAGGGTGCGTATAAAATTAATTAATTCTACTGGCACATTATTTATGACTTAATATGATATACTAGTGCTTTTTACAATAGTACTGAATATGCACATTTTGAAGATACTAAAAGACAGATGAGTGATCACTCGGAAACCACTCCTTTTCGGTCTGGCCGACACCGGCACCATATAAATTATGGCCTATGTTTCTTATCAATTACCAAACAGTGCTTAAAAGGTGTTTGGAGGATTGCCATGGCGACCTGGGCTTGTCTTCTATCTTTCACATCGAGTAGCTCATTACGGAGAACAACAAGCCTCCTTCCAGGGTACTGACTGCCAGGTTAATATATTAAGAATCAGTGAGGCAGCTCCCATTGTGCTAAGAAGAATGAGGGAAAGGTCTACCACACACTCGCAAAGTGTGTTCCAATTGGGTGTCATCAGACAGCACAACAAAGCACTCCAGGCAGATGCTGTAAACAGGGACTCTCTCGTCGGATGAACCTAACCTCTCCGTCATGAACAACACTGGGCGCGCACTCCGAAAAGGCACAGGGGAAACGATGAGCCCAATGAGCCATTGCACATGCATTCCTCTAACTGCACCCACGATACGATTAACGTTCATGCCTTAATGCAATATTTATGTACCCAAAACGTGATATACTGCACATGTATACATGGATGTAAAAGAAGACATATTGTTCTACAAATAATAAATAACTAATAGTTGTTTCCTCCACAGGCAGGAGTACATCTGATGGCTTTTGTCAGGCCCCAAGTGCCTGCCCAGGGTGTGAAGTTAGGTCATAACAAGAAACAATTAAGCCTATGTGCCACTAATGTGCTGTCGAAGCTTTAGGTCCCCTAATCCAACACGTTACAGTGGAGTGGGAGAAGTGCTCAGCAACTCTAAAGCACCCAAAGAGGATTTGATCCCCGGCCCTTCTGTCCCATAGTGATGTGACACTGTCATCCCGCAAACAGTAAATGACCAAAGCGTTCGGAGGTCAGAGTCAAAGGCAAGGGCACTATGTGTGTGTGTGTGTGTGTGTGTGTGTGTGTGTGTGTGTGTGTGTGTGTGTGTGTGTATGTGTGTGTGTGTGCAGAGTTGTACTAGAAAATGTAGTAATGTAATTTTTATGGTTGTACAAGTAGGTTGATGACATGGCAACTTTTATGATTGCATTGATTAATAATATATGTGAC
This sequence comes from Alosa alosa, assembly GCF_017589495.1. NCBI lineage: Eukaryota > Metazoa > Chordata > Actinopteri > Clupeiformes > Clupeidae > Alosa > Alosa alosa. The sequence continues at coordinate 5,183,629 of NC_063199.1, forward strand.
TGAAGGGGTAGCGCAGTGGTCAGGTGCTGTAGTAGTTAGTGTGTGTGTGTGTGTGTGTGTGTGTGTGTGTGTGTGTGTGTGTGTGTGTGTGTGTGTGTGTGTGTGTGTGTGTTGTGTGTGTGTGTGTGTGCGTTTTGAAGGGGGTATTTTAAATACACAATGTGTATTTTCACATTGTGGAAATTATGTTGTGTACGCATGTGTAAGTGTGTATGTGTGTGTGTATGTGTGAGTGTGTGTGTGTGTGTGTGTGTGTGTGTGTGTGTGTGTGTGTGTGTGTGTGTGTGTGTGTGTGTGTGTGTGTGTGTGTGTGTGTGTGTGTGTGTGTGTGTGTGTGTGTGTGTGTGTGTGTGTGTGTGTGTGTGTGTGTGTGTGTGCTCATGCCTTGGAGTTGGAATCTCTGTGTGTGTCTGTGCCTCCGCCTCGTATCCAGCAGCATTGGCTGAACATGATTGAAAGATTCGAGCTTAGTGGAATTTAAGCCTCTTGAGATCGGCGCTTTAAGTTCTAGCATTTTCTGTCCCTATCTTCTCCTCTCTTACGGCTGTCTATCTGCAGCTTATTTTCCCTTTAATCTCAAGTACAAGAAGTGGCTTTAGTAAGAAAACAGACACCTCACAAAGGAAGGGTTTTGCAAAATCTATGTCAGCTCAGCGTAATTCATATTTAATTTTCGTCAACAAAGACTGAGTGGCTGTAAATTTATCTGTGCATCAGTGACATTGTGGTTTATTTTTTGCTATACTTATTTAGTACATTAAAACATCCCTCGATAATACTCGTATACACTTGATATACTGTAGTTCAGAAAATGTGCTCTGAAACCATGGTTACATGCTATTCTGTCTAAAATTGTTTGTGTTTGCATTTAAAAATACAACATTTAGAACTGATTTAAAAGATAGCAGTGCCCAATGTAGTAGACTATTTATTTAACATAATTTACTCAAGTGTGGCACAAAATTCCTTTGCATAAGATAGAGAAGTAGTTTACCTTCCCCAGGCTACTTGATGGCGTTGATACAACTCTATTGAGCTTGTGGCCATGAGCCATGAGTTTGTGCAGACTCATCAGTGTCATGTGTCTTTACTGCCCTCTACAGGTTATTTGTTAGAGTGCACTGCTTTTTGGAGAGGTGTTCCTATCTCCATCAACATGAATTACTGGCTTCAATTTTGTCAGCTTCTACTCAGCAAATTGGTTGAGCTTTGTTGAGCATTGAATCTGCAAAAACTCTAGCTCTGTCAAAGGGTCTTCACACACTCACACACATACTGTATCTGTGAAAAGGATTCTTATCTGCATGAAAACGATCAGAACATAAAATGCCCTATAGTTTTGTATGGCTAAAATGTATATATATATTTTTCCAAAGCAAAATATGATATAAATGCTTTTATACTGAAAGGCGAAGTGGAAGCCAGGGCTTATTTGTGGCTGTTGTTGGTTTAATCACCCCGATGAAGGCAGCCAGAAGAGGATTGGCCATCGCCCTCCCAATGACCCGCACCCTGCTGCTCCGCAAATGAGGTAGAGTCAGATTATCTGCTCCCAGTTCACTGACCTAACTATCCTTCCCTGGAACCTGTCGAGTAATTAGCTGGCCATTTTAATCTCGACTTTGCCAGCTAGTTATGAAGAGGTGCAAACTTTGGCTATGTGTTTTCTTGTTTATTTGTTGTTGTTGTTTATGTTGTTGTTGTTGTTATTGCTTTTTCTGCTGGTGCTGTTGTTATTGTTATATTGTATTGTTACCATGTTGTTTGGCATTCAAATCTCATGGCTGCTTTTCCTCTCACTTTTACTATCTTGTCTCTTAAAAGACACCGTAATGGCAAGGTAAACAAGCATGTCACCAGGGCCACAGGTCATCGCTCAGGCAACCTCACCATCTGACACCATCAAAGATTTTGAAATGTGACACTTGGCATGTCAAACAAAGACATCCACACCATGTCATTACATCCCCTTCAGAGGAGATCCTGATCAGTGAAGTCACAATGGGCAGGCTCACACTCGATCCGTTATTCACCAAAAAAGATTCATGCGGTATTTTATTTATTAAGTTATTAAGTTTTTATTAAGTTATTATTATTTATTATTAAGTCCATTCACGATTAAGAAAAGAGGAGTGAAAATGGAGAAGATGAGCATGATGAGGCAAGAGAAATTGAGAGCACATAGCCCCTGGTAGCATCACTGGTCTTGTCTGGGGATGAGAGTGTGTCTGGGGCACAGCTCTCTGGAGCTGCTCTCGTCTCACCTCAGAAGGAAGGACTCCGAGGAGGCTCGGGGGAATGACATTAGGGTCGCCAAAGTCACCACTAGCACTTTCTTGACACCCTCGTTTCTCCTGTCAATCAAAACAGATTGGGACGCCAATCATAAACTCAGGCAGATGTCAGTATTCTCCTGAAGAGAACCTCTAAATACAAACACACAGACACACAGACACACAGACACACAGACACACAAACACACAGACACACACACACACACACACACACACACACAAACCAGGTTACAAATATGTAAGTCTTAAACACACCCACATAAGTATATTTCAATAGCTGCACATTAAAAGAAAGTAATACAATAATAAAGGTACATTTCTTAATTACTGTATGTCGCAGAAATGTGGGTTCAATTCCGGTTACCATAGAAACAAGTCATGATGTGAAGCTTTCTCCTAAATTTGCGTTGATTGAGTTTGCCTGTTTGAGTCTGGCAAACATCATTACACTACAACGTTTCTATCCACTTTATCCAGTTAATTCATACTGACATACCGTAGATATAGATGCAGAGTAAGAAACTAGAAACTGAAATCCTCCATTAATTCACTGTAGCAGTATTTATGCAATGGTGGTATAGTCCAATGGTTCTTAATAGGGGGTCGCCAAAAATATCAGAGGGGTCGCAAAATGATTTGCAGTCTGAATTAAAGACGTTTTCCTAAAGGTTTTTACACCAACCTATTCAGTGTATTCAGTGGCCCTATTTGTAGGCTTACAATTCACAGTGTTTCCTCCAAAAGTGGATGATCTGTTAACTTAAATCTCTACCTGTGCAATGATGAAGATGCTGTACGCAAGCTTACCATTGACAGAACACTATGCAGTCTTTTTGCCACAGGAGCGCCAGTTATCCTTTGGATGTAATACATCAGATTCTCAAAGGCTGCCATTGACATTATATATATAAGTATATATACTTTTTTGATCCCGTGAGGGAAATTTGGTCTCTGCTTTTAACCCAATCTGTGAATTAGTGAAACACAAACAGCACACAGTGAACACACAGTGAGGTTAAGCACACACTAATCCCGGCGCAGTGAGCTGCCTGCTACAATGGCAGCGCTCGGGGAGCAGTGAGGGGTTAGGTGCCTTGCTCAAGGGCACTTCAGCCGCGGCCCACTGGTCGGGGCTCGAACCGGCAACCCTCTGGTTACAAGTCCAGAGTGCTAACCAGTGGGCCACGGCCACGGCTGCCCACTAATGCCTTTGGTATTGGCATAGCCTACCTATGAGAGAAGACATGTTCTGCCTCTGCTTCCAATCTCTCAGCCCATCTCTCAACATTTCGAAACCAAATTCCGCCAGTTGGAGAGAAGGGAATCGCGAGACATGTTTTTTTGGGGGTCGTCAGACAAAAAGTTTATGAACCACTGGTATAGTCCACAAATTAATTGGAGTCTTGTGGGGGGAAATTATTGATATAATGCAATACTATATACCAGCAAATCAATTGATAAACAAACACCACAGTATGTAGTACTACAGTATGTGACACGTGTCGTGCTTACAGTGGTCAAATCTCACATGATATTCTGGTCAATGCTGTGATGTATTTCTGTAGCTGTTTTCCTTAAAAGTGCTGCATGCTACAGGCTTATACAATCCTATCATCATATTACACTCTTATGCCCACCCCCCTACCAACACGCGCTCTCCTCTCTCTGGCTCTTTGAGCACTGGGTAGCAACATGGCAGCTGGGCTGACCATGCCAAGCAGTACTCTTTAGGAGCATGCTGTACAGTCCATTTCAGCTCACAGGGGACCGGGCAGAGTCCGCTTGGGCTACGGTGGCAGCCGTTCGCTGTGCAGTTCACCACATTTAACCTCCCATTCTGTCGCAGCCACTGCTCTCTCCTCCCCTCCACCATCCATACTGCTGCACTCTTGGTGAACCCACTTCTACAACTGGGTGCTCATGAATTTTTGGTGCCATTGGTTAAAATTCTTTTAAATATCTTTCAAGTAAACTGATCTCGGGGACACTGTGAAGGTTAAAAAAGTAGGGAGGGAGTAGACCTAAATTGATCCAGACCCAAACAGTAGATGTCACATCCAATGACTTCATATTGTACTTTCCAAAACACGTTATGAGACAGGTGCTCTCTGGCTAGCGGGTCTTTGGCTTTTGGAGGGATATTTGAGTTTCCATTTGGCCTATGGCCCTACTCAGCCACCGTATACCCCGCACTGCTCACTCAACTGTGTTCACTCTTGAACTCTGTTTGGAGGCCTCCAAGTCCCTCAAGCTCTTTGCAGAGTTCAGGCTTATTCCAAAGAGCTCTGCCCCAAGATGGACTTTTTGTTCCTCTAGAAGCCAAGTAGAGGAGAGAGCTCACTGTTTGAAATTTCTCCAATTGGTACGCATGCTTTCATGTGACATTCTCACATTCTACTGCTAAATCAATCATTCTATCATGGACTCAATGATATTACTGTATATTACTACATCTTTGTAGGATGTAACACGCTTAGCTGCTGTTTGCCCAAGGACAGAAATTCAGGAAATAATATAACAAAAAAATATACTGGATTGTTTCCACAATGATGTGGACAATGCCATTTGAAAGAGCTCTATGCCTTTAAATGGACGAGAATCCTTATAATCAAAGTCAAAGTCAAAGTCAGCTTTATTGTCAATTTCTTCACATGTTCCAGACATACAAAGAGATCGAAATTACGTTTCTCACTATCCCACGGTGAAGACTAGACATATTTTACCAATTTAGGTCCACAGACAAACATAACATTCAAGTAAACAAAAAAGTAAGTAAATAAGTAAATAAGAGGGCACATATAATAATGAAAAAATAAGAGCAGCAAAATTTGGTTGAAATTGTGCATAGACAGTCAATAAAATACTAGTGCAAAGTCAGGCCAATAAAAGGCTTGGGTAGTTCTGTTTGACCTAAGTAAGAAAGAAAGTGGCATAGTGGTGCAAGTTATGTAAGAGCAGCAGAAGTGTTGTGTTTTCAGGACAACAACACCAAGTTGTAAAGTGTACAAGTGTGCAAGTGTGCAAGTGGAGTAGTGCAGGGTCAGGGATGAGTCAGGGATGGGTGGAGGGGAAGTATTCTTAATGCTGCGCTCACGTGTCGACCCTCCCCACACAGCACCACGGAGCGACAGAGTTCAGACCGTCCCTTTCAAGACCCTCAGTGAGCGGCCCGGGAGCAAGCTGGGGTGGCAGGGTTAGTGTTTCTTCCTCCGCACAAGCCACTCTAATCCGCTCTGGCCTGTGACCGTGCTCCATGATCTCATTCGCCAGCAAATCCTGGGTGTGGTTATTAAGGACATTGATCTTAATTGGTCCTTCTGATGAGGCCGCTGATTACTCCTTGCCTGCATGGACAGCTGGGCAAAGATCACTGCAAGTCATTTGGGGCTGCATGTTTGTCCACAACTCATGGCTTTACGTTCCAGGTCCACTCACTCACATGCACTGTCCCATACTGTTTTAGACTGACCATGCATTGCCTCCAAACGGCTGCCCATCATCCTCTTTCTTCTCCATACCAACTGAACGTGCAGAACCTGGATGTCACTGCGTGATCGAGCATTATTCCATTATTCGTGCAGTATGCATGTACGTTAAAGGGAACATCCCTCTCCTCTGAAGACATTTCCTTAGAGATTCTGCACCCATTGCTCTAATATCCTGTCCCAAGTTAGGTTAGACAGCTCGCTTACACCAAGGGAAAGTGCTAGATAGGTGTGAGATTGCTTGGCAGGAGTCAATGTGTGTGACAGAGCTTAGTGGGCTGACAACCCAGCAAAGCTCCGTTTGTGTGTGTGTGTGTGTGTGTGTGTGTGTGTGTGTGTGTGTGTGTGTGTGTGTGTGTGTGTGTGTGTGTGTGTGTGTGTGTGTGTGTGTGTTGTGTGTGTGTGTGTGTGTGTGTGTGTGTGTGTGTGTGTGTGTGTGTGTGTGCATGCATGTGTATGTGCATGCATGTGTGCATGAGGGAGGTGACAGACCAGAGTGTGAGTGTGTCTCCAAGAGCATCTTCAAAATGGCACCAAAATAGCCGTAACTCATAAATAAGGCTGCTGACTCTCAGCACATGCACACACATATATTCCCATACAAGTAAAGCGAGGAAAAATGCCAAATAAAGGTTCTCTTATTGGCATGAAAGCTAAGGAAAGCTAACATGCTGATTTAGCACAGTGTGTGTGTGTGTGTGTGTGTGTGTGTGTGTGTGTGTGTGTGTGTGTGTGTGTGTGTGTGTGTGTGTGTGTGTGTGTGTGTGTGTGTGTGTGTGTGTGTGTGTGTGTGTGTGTGTGTGTGTGTGTGTGTGTGTGTGTGTGTGTGTGTGTGTGTGTGTGTGTGTGTGTGTGTGTGTGCATGCATAGTGTGCATGAGGGAGGTGACAGACCAGAGCACAGGGAGTTTAGTGCTTGCCATTAGACTGGTTAAGTCAGCTTTGAAGACACAGGGGGAATTAGGTGGCACGCTGTGTGTCAGGGATCTGGTTCCCCTCAACAGCTACCTGTACAGGGGCTCAGTCAAGGCCCAAAGGTGGCCTGCCTTCCACCCCCAATTTACCCTCTCCCCAACCCCTGGCCTCTTCTGTTCATCCGACCTAAGGGTTAATTCCATGTCCTGGAGCTAAAACAACAGGATCACTGCCACAGCACTAATACTCAATAGACATTGACCTAGTTTGGTGGATTTGAAGGGTAGAGGGAGAGAAAAAAATCCCTGATTCTCTGCCCTAATGCCAGCGATGAAAGCGATCTAATGGTCCTAACTGCTCCGTTTAATCTGGAAACATGCTCATGTTATTAATTTCTCATTACGGGAGTGCAGTACTGCTGATGGGATTAAATACTTGCTCTCCAGCTCCTGTAGTCTGTTTTTTCCCCCTGTGACCTCCACGATGAAATGTCAACACAGTGCTTAATCCATGCGTAGAAAAGCCTTTGCCAACCCTTGTTTGTATGTTTGTATGCCCCTTACGTTTGTTTGTTGGCATCTAAATAAGGCAGGGCTTTTTTTATAATGACTTCTTATGTTATCATTGGTAATCATGATTACTTTGGTTTGCACTTGCATGACTGAATGTTCGATTGCTTCCTCTCTGTCAAAGTCAAGGAACCTGCTTTGTTTGGAAACCGGTGACCAATGTGTCTTACAACCATTTGTAATAAAGGGGGATTGTTTAAGAGTGCATAATGGCTTTGTCTTTTATATGGAAAGCAATTCTGGCTGTGCACTGCATCAAGGCTAACTCAGCAACAGGCACTCTATTTTCTGGTCAAAAGCCCTTTTAACTATTTTCCGAACCAATTAATGCTGGGTGGTACACAGCAGACTGCCCGTGGCTGGTTATACACCCAATCGGAGGGATTGGAATCTATTTTCTGCTTCATTTGACGACCACCAGGGGGCACTTGTGTCTTCAAGCAATCAGTCGTGCTCAACAAATTTGGGTCTGCACTTGAGGGCATAAAATACTGTGTGTGTGTGTGTGTGTGTGTGTGTGTGTGTGTGTGTGTGTGTGTGTGTGTGTGTGTGTGTGTGTGTGTGTGTGTGTGTGTGTGTGTGTGCGCGCGCGCGCGCGTGCGTACGTGAGCACCACAGACAGGTGTGTTTAGAGGGGGGAAAGGAGCCCAATGGCAGAGCTGCCAAATTAAGTTGATGCTATCTTTGAAATTAGCATGGAGGAAGGTGTGAATTGACAATTTCGAACCACACACACCTAAACCCAAGTCTTCTCTTGCATACACAATGAGTGACTGGATAATTGTGCAAGGTGGGAGTTTGCAGTGTTCTCCAAAAAGTGAACTACTGCTGAAACAAATCTCTTTACATATGGTAAAACAAATATCAGTAACGCAATGATATCTTTTATTTTTACATCTGAATTAATATTGTCTCATCACAAACAACATCCCAAACATCACAGATGACAAAAGAGGTTTAAGTATGAAGATTCTCATTTGTAAATGTGCAATAATAACTCCCAGAAATGTTCAAGCCGGAGTGGAAAACAACATCTTTGATCAGCAGATGCCAAGAGTATGCTTGCCAGCAGCCAGACTTTCTCCCGTTAGGCGCCAGTTTCGCCCATCAATCCATCAAAGTAATTCTGTATATGAAAGGCGGCTATTCAAATGGCTGAATAAGCAAAAAGACACCATGAACAAGAGTCTTTGAATGCATACCTAATAATGCCAATATGACATGCAATATATCATACTCCCCATTACCAGTTGCTGGCTAGAGCGGGAAGGTGGGGATCTGCACGCTGTTGACAGATCAAAAGAGCCATTTCCGTTGCCTGGTGCTCTTTTCCATTCAGTTTCACCTGTATCAGCCTTCGGAGCACAGAGTCACTTTATTATGCTGTGCCTACAAAATCACCCAAGGCATATGTCTTCCACCTGTGGCTGACTGGGGTTGGGGAGCTGGTGTTGGCTGTTAGAGCAAGGCTGCATTACTCATGCAGAAGTATGCTTTTATTAGACCACAAAAATTATTATCACCCACACTCATTAAAGATTCAGATACTCGTTAAGCACAGCTCTGTTTAGGGGTTGAAACAGAGCCTTTTTAGTGAAGTTAGACACATCTATACATCTAGTTTGTACTGTTGATTTCTTACACTGTTGTTTCTTTCCACACTTCACTCAAATGTTCTGAAAATTATGAACTACAGAATCATGAAGCTATACGTGTTTGAAGGGAATACATATTATCCAGATGGCCTACATATATTTATAATGACTGACTGTGTACACCGTGCTTGTAAAACTATAACACGTCATTTCTAATCTCCATCTATATCAATATAATTATCCCTTTCAATTGAGCACATTTCCCATTTAATACAAAGCTAACAGATCTATTAAAGTGGCACTGACAGCCCGGTGTAACAGATTCCACTGACTCACATTTAAACCTTGTACCTTTAAGTTCAAAGAGTAATCCCAGTGAAGTCGGGCCCATGAATTATTTGTGAGTGAAAAGGCATGATGCATCTTTTAACATGTGCAGTCACTTCCGAGTGCAAAACCTACAAATGTCATGTCCTCTTAAGATCAAAAGTAATTGGTCAGGCAGCACAACAAGATACAAGGGTAACGAGGCAGTTTGCCAGTGTAACAGACTCAAATGACATACTGTGCTGAACGACAACGAGCTAATAGACCCTGTAGCGCTGTGGGAGGCACCATTTTGCAGCTTGTTTTTTAGCATCTAAACTCCAGTCAATGCTAGAGTGCTGCAACCGAGGAAGTACACACACACACACATGCGCGCAAAACACAACACATAGTACACATACAACACACTGACTTAAGACATTTGTATTATTTACATCGTAAAAAAGAGCCAATGGTTTTTCTTTTTTTATTCTGTGTGGGTGGTGTGTCTACCATTGTTCAAAATGTTCTTGACAATTTGATAGATGACTGTGGTGTCAAGGGCTTACCATAGGAAACTACACAAATGTACAGATTTCCAGAACATGTACATGCGTGTTGTAGGAGGGACTTTCAAGTTGGTCTGTCCGGTGTGTCCCCTAGGGTTTCCTCCCTGGTGAAGGCTTCCTAGTAAGAAAATAAAACTTTTAACGTTTTTGAAGCATCATGTTCAAAGCAACCATGGTCCCGAAACACAGAGAGAGGGTATCTGGAGGCCAGTGTGTGTATATTCTTGTGCCTGTGTGTGTGTGTGTGTGTGTGTGTGTGTGTGTGTGTGTGTGTGGCGATAGAGGAGTTGGTGGGAGGCGTGGGGAGGTGGGAGGTGGGGGCGGCAGGGTTAGCCCAGGCAGCATGGCGCCTCTGCTCCCTGCAAGGAGGTCAGAGCGCGAGGAGCAGGTGTTGTGCTTTCAGTCTCCCTCCACCATGCCACTTCAGCACGCCCCCGAGACATCAGCTGTCAGCTCCAATGAGCAAGCCGCTCCACACTCCGTACAGTTCAACTTTTGTAGCACGGCTAAATTAATTTAGCATCAGGCATCAGAGCACACAGTGAAATACATACATGCCAACTCTACTCACTTTCCTTTTGGGTTCATTTTGAACCAATCTTGTCGCCTTTTTTGATTTGGTTTGTTTTTCCAGAAATATTTCAGAATTAATCAAATAAATAAGTGATGTTAGGTAGACTCGCCAGCCTGTCTTTAAGACGTTTGTTGAAACGAATTCTTGGGATTGTTGCATTCTGAAAAGAGATGTATTTGTCAGGCAGTGGAAAAATGACAAATTGTACTCATTACATTTTGATTTGC